>NC_081564.1:55755976-55767183 GCF_022355385.1 Mustela nigripes | reverse complement strand
ATGGTAGGTGGGGGGCGGGGACCGGACGGGGAGGGGCAGACGCCCAAATCTGCAGTTCCCAGGTGGGGAAGGGGCTAGTTTTTTTGGCTTTTCCATCATAGGCAGCTTTGAGTTCTGAAAGGCAGGGAGAGGAGAGAAAGGGGGATTTGTCACCACTTTGAAGAAAGCAAAGATCCATGACTCTTCCAAAGTGACTTTTGGCTGAGGGTTCCTTTCTTTACCGTGGTACCGCTCCAAGACAGGACGGGCTGAGTGCTGGCTTCCTAAGGCGGGACACAGCACCTTATTCAACTGGGCCTTGGCTGCGTGGGCTTTACTGTCCTGTATCAACTAGTTTTCCTTCCTGCACCCATCACGGTTCAACTGGTGACGCCCCCATAAGGACAGGGCCACGCAGTAGGTTAATTTGGGACATCAGGACAAGGTGATCTTTTGTTTTTAAATTGCTTTAGGATTTTTCTTCTTTCCTGGGATCAAGACATGAAAGTAGTTTGCTAAGTAAATTCATCAGGCAAATGTGGGTCCATTTAGCTTATACAAAGAACCCAAATTGAAGAACAGTTGAAGTCAGAACAAGTAAATGGACCAAACACATTATCAACTCTTCTTTAAGACCCCAGGGAAGGGGGAGCCAGGTTCAACCCCTCTGGGTTTACTGCTTATTCAACAGTTATTTCAGATGCCTAAATTTAAAGATTTTTGAAACAAAATTATTTCAACTATTCTTTAATACAATGAATTTTCTTTTTTTTTTTTTGAGATTTTATTTTTTTATTTGAGAGGCAGACAGAGAGAGAGAGGTGGAAAGCAGGCTCCCTGCCCAGCAGAGAGCCCCATGCGGGGCTCGATCCTAGGACCCTGGGATCTCGACCCAAGCTGAAGGCAGAGGCTTTAACCCACTTAGCCACCCAGGTGCCCCTAAATTTTCTTTTTAGAAAAACACTAATGAATGCTGTTTGTCCAAAGGCTCCCCTTATTTTAACCACCCTTATTTTAACTTCAAAACCACAGATGATCTCACCTCAGACCCCTGAGTCAGCCCTGCCTCCCCCATCCCACAAGGGAACCCCACTTCTTTCATTAGCTCTGCTTCTAGATTCCTCATTTGCTGATTAAGAGTGGAAGTTTCTTCCCTTTAACAAACTTAATAAAACCATGACTCTAAAAGTCCCCCCAAATATCGTATATTTGTTTTCATGATTATCATATAAAAAAATCCTTAGTGTTTTTCTACCCACCATGGACCCCCATTCAGTAAGGAACCAGTA
The DNA here is from genome assembly GCF_022355385.1 of Mustela nigripes. Lineage (NCBI taxonomy): Eukaryota > Metazoa > Chordata > Mammalia > Carnivora > Mustelidae > Mustela > Mustela nigripes. The sequence goes on along the minus strand of NC_081564.1, from coordinate 55,765,915 downwards.
ATGAAATTGGACTTGAAAAACATTTTTCCCTAAATATTTCTTATTTTAAAATACATGTCTCAAGAAAAGCTTACTGGACTAATTATTATGCATATCAGAACAGGAGGAAAGAAGTGTCATTTTTAAAATTCCAAGAATTCTAGCCAAGCATAAAACACTGGAAGTTTTTTAGGCTTTACATTTTGCTGCTATTTTAGAATGCATGTCATTATCTCCTGCAGTGAAAGTCTGGGGAACAAGCTGGGGAAGAAAGGAAGTAAAGCGAGGGAAACAGCTAATGCAGTGATTCAAGTTCTGCGGTCAGATGGACTTGGGCTCCAGTCCTGCTTTCTGGTTCTACAGTAGTGGGCAGGTGCCTGAAACACTCACAATCTCTCCCCTCTACCCAGAACATCAGGATAACAAGGCCATTCACAGCATGGAGGGGATATGGATGTGTAAAGAGAATAAAGAATAGTACCAAAACCGTTTCAGGCTGTATACTCAAAATTATGTGCCTTCCCTACGTGTTTGATCTCCACATAATAAAAACTTAAACTACATATGTACCTTTCCTCCCAGTTCTCTAGCAGTTAAACACAGGGATAGAACTGCCTTTACAACAGGAAATGTAGGTCGCTTCTAAGGCAGAGTGATTTGATCACCACTGAGCCACATCTTCAGTATGTCCTTGCTAACTATGCAGCCCCAAATTTTACCATTAGGGATTAACTGCTTTGGTTAAAACACCGTACTCCCCAAGCAGATTTTAAACACAAATCACCTCATGAGGCCTCCGAGGAAAGGAATACTTCCAGTTATTCCTAGGGAAAAAAAAAAAAAGGAGCACTGACAAATGGCTGTCCTGAAGGAGAGTTGGGGGGCTGGGGAGGTCGAACAGGGGAGAATGGGGAGCCCAGGGCTGAGTAGAGGAGGACAGAGGCTGCATGTTTGATCACAGAGAGTGCAAGGAGTTAAATCCTCGGGAATCAAGAAGCACAGCAAGGAAAGGCACCAAGGACAAAACCGTTATTGGTAGCCCCGGGGACAGCCACAGATAGCTACCAAGCCTCCTTCTGTACCTTGACAGACACCCCATCCTGACTCATCCCACACACTCTGGCTGGAGCTTGACTGAGCCCTGCAAGAAGCAGAAGAAGAACAGAACCCGGCAAAAAGCAGAAGAAGAACAGTGCTTTGTGATCCTATCCCTGGGCCCGGGCCCAGGCCGAGTCAAGCTGTCTGAAGAAAGCACTCTCTTATATAAGGGAAGCAGGCAACCTTCTGCATCAGACATTTGGGAAGCCAGATCAGCCTGGTCCCAGTGAGCCACCTGGAAAGGTACCATCCACCACCACGCCCCTCTGGGCCTGAACAGCCCCGGCAGAGGCACGCTGATAAGGGCCACTGGCAGGGATCTGGGGAATACGGCTTCAGTGTGATAATAAATGTATGGCTCGGAAACAAAATCCAATCCAAACTTCCAAATTGTTGTCACATACTCATTGTTTTGGAGTATCTGTGAGCTGGCTCCTCCCCCATTCTTCATGTACCAGCACAGAAAACAGACAGTGAACTCTCTCTACTTGGAACATGTGAGCAACATTTGGGAAATTCTTCCCACCGTGTATATACTCACACTTGCTCTTTTATTTCAAAATAGTAATTATAATTCTTTATTGTCTTAAGAAGGCTGGAGTGCAATGAAAACCTGCTTCACGGCTTCATTGAATACAGCTACTAACCTTCTTCTGCTACATTTTTTTTTTTACATATTTCTCTTTTATTTTTGAAAAGGACATACATTTACATGGTATGAAAGTCAAAAGATACAAAAACCTCTCAGCCCCCATCTGTCCCCCCAGCTATTTGATTCCTCTTCTTAGAGGCAGCCAAAGAAACCAGTTTCTTGTTCAGATATGCATTTAATGTTTTTCTAAATTAAGTACAAAATCTGTAGATGAATGGATAAAGAAGATGTGATATATATGTATGTATATATGTATATATATGTATGTGTGTATATGTATATACATTTTATATTATATTATATAAATATATAAATAATATATTTATATTATATTATAGAAATAATACATTTTATATTTATATATTTTATATTATATATATTTTATATTATATATAAATATACATTATATATTATATGTATATAAAATATATATTTTTTATATATTCAATTTTTTATATATGTATGTGTGTATATGTATATGTATATACACACATACATATATAAAAAATGGAATGTTATGCAGCCATCAAAAAAATGAAATCTTGCCATTTGCAATGACATGGATGGAACAAGAGGGCATTATGCTAAGCAAAATAAGTCAGAGAAAGACAATCATCATATGATCTCATTCATATGTGGAATTTAAAAAAGAGGACAGAGGAGGATAGGGAAAGGGAGGAAAAAGAAGACAAAAATCAGAGAGGGAGATAAACTGTGAGAGACTCTAAACCACAGGAATCAAATCCAGGATTGCTGAAGGGGAGGGGTGGGGAGATGCGGTAACTGGGTGGTGGGCATGTGACGGAATGAGCCCTGGGGGTTACAGAAGACTGATGAATCACTGAACTCTATCTCTGAAATAATACACTATATATTATATTACACTATGATACACTACATATTATATATATATAGTATAATACACTATATATTACTTAATTGAATTTAAGTAAAATTTTGAAGTACAAAATCTGCTTTTATATACCTTAATCCTTTTTCAGGTGGCTACCCTAAAAATGATGTTAGTGACTACATGATATTCCCTTATACCGATCATTAGCTTGAACTTACCCTGTTGCAATTAGGCATTAAGGTTGCTTTCAGATTTTCATGATAAAAAAAAAAAATGCTACAAAAGCCATCTGGGAACACTGGTCAGCTTTTGACACACTGCAGAATTTCCTAAGGCTGGAAGTATCTATCCTTCCTAACCCCACCAACTCTTTTGATAACCATCCTGAAGGTGAAGAGAAGCAGAGGTCCACACCAGCCTTGCTACCCTACTGGTAAAGACCAGCCCACGTGGGAAAAACAAACCTGTCACATTGAGCCTGGTCAAGTTGACGATGCCTGGACACTTGTCACGTGCCAAGGCCAAACCAAACACCATATTCCAGACCAAGCACAAAGGTATGTGGATGACTGCATCCTGAGAGCTGCTCCGGTCTGGCCCCTCCAACACGTGCTCCGACCCCGGGGATCCTTTCCATTCAAAAAAGGGTTCAATTTGGGACATGTGGATTAAAGTGAGGCAAGACTTGCCAATGAGATATTATCCCATGACCTCCCCGGGATGCAGTCCCCAGGGCTGATGAGACAGCGTGTTGGAAAAGGAAAATGCCCACAGAAGCTCCTGCTGCTGAGTAGGAGAAATCAATACGTAGGTTTAAAGCTGTTAAAAGACAGCCTGATTCTGTTGCTGGCTTCTCATGTTGCTGGTGAGGTCAGACTGTCACTACTGACGATCTGCCATTCCTATAACTCCCAGGGCCCTTCTAGACTGCAGGGAGACCAGGTCCCCAGCGTTCTGGACCCTCAAGTGGTGGCCCGGGGTGACATCGTATTTTGAGGTCTGGCTTTCATGCAATTTGCTCACCCCACATGGATCAGACCTGTGCCTGCAGCAGGAGGAACCACGGCTACTTCTTCGGCAATTCTAAACCCTTTCATGTCCTAGCAACCTGCTCCTGCCCTCAAAGCCTGACCCAGCATAGGAGCCGGGGCATCCATTCACCAGCACAAGCCTCAAGGAAGGCTTCAGGGTGTTGGATGTGGCGAAAACACTGGAAAACCCTGCAAGAGGGTCAAGAAGACTTCATTAATTAATTTAGAAGATATCTGCAACTTCCACTTCAACCTGACTTGTATTAAGATCCAGGAGACTATAATCACAGTTGTGGTGGCGGTAACCAGGTAAAAGGCCTCAGTGGTAACTACCTGGAAATGTCCCAGTTCCTTGAACTCACCAAACAAGGCTTCCTAGGTGGGAAAGAGGAAATCCGAGAGGAGGCGGAGGCCCTAACCTTTGTAACCACACCTGCAGCCAGGCTGTCAGGTACTGAAGTGAAATAAAGCTCATTTTTGTAGGCATTTTAAACACATACTCATGGTCACTGGAATGATTTAGAATCCCTCTTCTCACTTTCCATAAAGTGAAAGGGATCTGAGAGTGGAGAAGGGAAATACGTTCCAGTGTTTACCACTCCATTTACGATTTGTTTACGCTTCAGACCAACCCTATCAACCTTGCGAGACACCCTGAAATGTACTTTCCGGACACTAGTATTTATTTCCACCATTTTTCAAGTTGGTTAAATAAAAAGCCTGCTTACAAGTCACGCCACGAAAACTCAAGGCAGGACTCAAACCCAGAACTTTTTTAACCACCCCCCCCAAGGCTAGTCCATGCTGGTTCCCTAACAGAGATCATTTCACGCACCACCGTGAAGAACAGCCCATATGCTCCTGATAGAGCCTGAAAAGCAGGGTTATCGAAATCCCAAGCTGGCCTCCATTCTCTGTCCGCTATACTGTACGGTTGCTCTAGAAGACAGGAAGAGAGAAGGGACAATGGGTCATGCCCTCCATGACCTCTTCACAAGCACTGAATGTCATCACGGCCCACCACCTCTGGGATACATGAGTCAGTCTGCTCCGCCTGTCCTATTTAAATCATCCTACCACATCTAAACTATAAATGCCCTTTTCCTTTTACTCCTAGGAATTTACCCTGACCATATGCCTCCCCCAACATGAAAATACACATGCAAGAGGCTTATTCAGGGCAATAATGGCAATCTATTGAGAACAACCTGAAGGTCTTCCGTAAGAAAGCTGAATAAATGGTGGTACATCCGCATGATGAAATACGAGGCGGCTGTACAAAGTAGGGAGAATCCCAGCAAAATGCTAAGAAGGGATGTCCCTGGCCTTCTCTTAAGTTAAAAAGCAAAATGCAAGAGTATCTACAGTGTTGTTACCCTTTGTGTTAGAAAGAGGAGATAATATTCAGGTCTCTGTTCACTTGGGCGATGAGAAATACAGAAGGATTGATGAAAAACTAAGGCAACTGGTTACCTACAGGGTGTGGCTAGCAACAATATGGAAGGAAGGGGGGATGGCAACATGATGGGTGAAGGGTAAAGTAATGCTTCCAAGTATCCCCTTCTTGAATTATTTCCATTTTTTAAATGGAAATTTAAAAATTAAAATCAGCCAAGATGCAGGAGGAACCCAAAATGAAGTGCAAAAAGAAACAAGTCTAAATAATGAATAATTACAATAATAATCTACAAATGAATAATTTAACCACACTAAAAGAATAGGTAAAGAAATAAGTAGGTTATTAATAAGTTCTCCAAAGAGCATATCTTGATTGGGTACTGTAAAGCTGAAGGTAAAAGAACTGCAGAGTAATTATTATACTCTACTTAGTTCCCCCCCCCCTTAAGTGCATGGGTTAATGATTCAGAAACTATTGCACTTTATTCTAAGACTGAGTAAATAAGTAAGCACATTGTTGCTAACAGGAGCCAGGTTTCTTTTTGATGGAGAAAGGAGTCAGAAATAAGAAAAAGGCAGAAGACCAGAATAAGCCCTGTGTGGGTAGATTAGAATAGGTCCTTTCTTTACAAACTCAAGTATTTTGATAGATAGATAGAGACAGGGAAGTGTGCAAATTCATAGATATATGTACATAAAAATGTTTTCTAACTCTGTGCTCTGAGAAGGTATAAAAACAAATGACACTCCAGTATCAAGGAGCACACCTAGATTTTGTGATCCGGTTCTCTAGACACCATTCTCCATGAAAGGAAACAGAGCTCCTTGGAGAAACCACAGCTTCCAAGACTGAATGGGGTAAGCACAAGATGAGCATAAAACACCTTGAGATGGGAAAGATATTTTTAGTCCGAAAAAATATGATGGTAGAATATCTAAAGGACACTGGAGTTAACTCGAATGATCTCCCAAAGGTCAAGTCTGAAAAAAATTGGAGCAGAATAAATGACAGTAATGGGTTAGAAACCATAGAATAAAACAGATATCCCTAAGTTCATACTGATACTAATGAGTAAACAAATAGAGAAGGGAAGATAATCCTTACACAATTTCAATTCATAAATGCATAAAAAAGAGAGGAAAATACCAACAGGCAAACATCACAGTAATGATTGTCACAGGGAAGAATTACAAGGAGATTTGAAAGTCGATGAAAAGCAGAATATTGACATCATCTCAAAACACCTCCTGACAAGGTATTTATTAATTACAAAGGGGCAAAAGCTTGCAGATAACACCTTACCCAACGACCAAAGTTACCAACTGCAACAATAAATGGCTCTTTAACACCTTCAAGGATGAACTGAGAAGAACAAAACATTTCTGCAATATTTTTGTCAAAACCATGTAACTTGAATTCAGTCATGAGAAAACATCCAACAAATCCATTCTAAATCTCACTCTACAAAATAATTAGCCTGTACCCTTGAAATATGTCAAGGTCATGAAAGAAAAGGACTAAGAAATGGTCACAAAGCAGAAGAGACTCCCGAGATGTGCCACCTAACATGAGATACGGGATCCTGGATTGAAGACTGAATTAGACCCTGGAACTGGGGGCGGGAAAAAAAAAAGATGGTGGGACAGTTGACAAAATTTGAATAAAGTGTACAGAATAGTTAGTGGTATTATAGCAATATGAATTTCCTAGTTTGGAGGCTGGTACTATGGTTTTTAAGATGTTAACTTTTGAGGAAGCTAGGTGAAGGACACACAAAAAGTCTATGTACTGATCTTGTAATGTGAGGGGGAAGGTCTCCCAATTATTTCAAAATACAGAATTTTATTGAAGCAAAATTCCCCCCATCCTCATTTCTTGGTAATTTGCCTGTGTTTTTCTATACAACCACTTAAGCTAAGACAGAGAAACAGACTGAATGAAAAATAAGTCTATCAATGTAGGAAGTCTAAATACCAAGGTAAGAAAATCATCCAGTTTTTAAAAAAAAAAAATCTGAGAGTGAAAATCCATTTATCAAGAAATGAGGAATAAAATCCACTGTTTTCAAGCTAAATATGGAAACTTTTCTGTATCTGATAAACATGATCATGGATATACTTTGTAAGAAAAAAAGAACAATTAGCCTCCACAGACTCTTTTCAGCTCAACGAATGCCACATACTTGGAAGAATGTTTGAACCATTATCTTGCAAACACATTACATGAAACAGAGAGATGGGGGGTGGGAGCCAGGAGGGGCAACCCAAGAACACGTGGAATGTCCAGTGTCTGGAAGTTGCTGAGAAGTCCAGTCGCTGGCAATGTCCTTCCTAAATTGTGAAAAATAATGATGCTCTCTCACACCGTGACTCATAAAGGAAACACTCTGTAATCAGTCATTTTTTTATTCTGTTCCTCAGTTTTCACAGACTTTCGTGAACTAAAGTGAAAAATTCTAACGTAGCATAGCTTGGCTTGGCCTTTCTCCTTTCGGCAGGGGGTGGAAGACTTTTTTCTATCAAGCAATGTGTCACTAAGTTCTCTTCTAGCTCTCCCGAACAAATTCAGCGAGTCCCTCACTCTGAGAAGTTACATTTTGTTCCTCAGGGCAGGCACTTCATCTAAAATGGGACTGAGAGCTGGAGCTTGACCCTACTATCCATAATGAAGGCACATAAAGGCACTTGCACAGACCAGGTCACCGTGGCATGTGTTTCCCCAATGTACCATCTCTATAATGACCTTAAAATACAAAATTAAGGAGCCCACCAGGCAACACAAAAACCAGGAAAAATCCTGCCAGTGAGGGCTCTGCCTACAACAGCAGCTATCATACACCCAGCCTGCAACAGAGCTATCAGGACATGTGCTGAACTCTCCTGGACATCCTCCCCTAACCAGAGGCCCCCCTGCCTCCAAGTAGACTTCATTTAGACCCCTGGTCCCAGAGTCTTGTCCCCCTCCTCTATATTCCCAAAGATCCCTGTATTTTCACATTTGCTAGCACTTCCAACAGTCAAGTCTCCCAGCTGGTCTTGAGCTACCCCAAGGTGGGGTCCAGGCACAGCATTCTGCACCAGCGTCTGACATGATGCCGGCCCATGCAGGCACCAAATGCCTACTGACAGCCAAGTACAGCAGGCAGGAGATGCACCTGACCATGCCTGCGGTCCAGCTACACAGCACATGCTTGTCCACGTGACCCACGCCACTGAGCTCCTACATGTCTAGAAGCAGGCAGTGTTCTAGATGCTGAGCACGTTACAATGGCGGAGAGAGACAAAACCCAACCTGTGGACCTGAGAATTTAGTGGGGGGGGGAGGAGACGCAGGAGGGATGGACTTTAAACACATAACCACACGAATTATGTAACTATGATTGCAAAAAATATTGTCAAATAAAACAAAAATATAAATATATATTGTCAAAAAAACCAAAAATATAGATCATGTATCTAGAAGTGCCTGGTTGAGCGACCGGATCTTGATTTCTGCTCAGGTCATGATCTCAGTGTCCTGAGATCCCCACGTTGGACTCCGTGCTTAGGAAGGAGTCCGCTTGAGGGTTCCCTCCTTCTCCTTCTCCTTCTGCCCCTCCCTCTACCCATGCCTCCCCCTCCCCCAGTCAAATCTTTAAAAAAAAAAGATCATATAAGTAGATGACCTGCGCCCATAAGGTCCCGATTTTTAAAGGTTGTCCAAGGCAGAATGGGGATTGAGGAGAATCTCGGCAGACACAACCCATCACTGAAAATACAAGGAAAACAACCTGGAGGTGAGCCAAGTGTCAGCCCCGCGGGAATGACCACACATGGCCTCACCCAGGCAACCTGAGGGAACGGAACTACTGAGCCATTTAAAAATGACAAGTATGTGAACTATGCTGATATGTGGAAAGATATTCATAGAGTTTACCACAGATTGGATTTTCTTTTTTCCTACCATGAAGGTGCTTATTTATGTCCATTAACAAAAATTTCAGAACTCGGCCTCAACCACTGCTGCCTCAAGACAATCGACACCCCTGGGGACTAGTCAGGGTCTTGGTGGCCGAAGAGGAGCACCTAGAGGGCTTTGAAGGTTGTCCGGTCATTTTCCAGAAGCAGACTCGGTCAGCTGGTCCAGCATCCAACCGCGACAATACCTCGGGGGTTGGAGATCAGGTGGGTAACCCTATCCTCCATCAAGAAAAGGTTCCCCCACTGGGGTGGGGGCAGAATGGCTTCCCGACATGTCCTGGGGTCTGCTCCTAGTACAGAAGGGTACAGCTGGGCCAGTCCTTGCAGCAGGTGGGTGGCCAAACCCCAGTGTGCCCACTATTTTTTTTTTTTAAAGGTTACTGGTTTAATCTAGAGCTATTCAAATTGTGGAGCCTGGGCGAGCCCCATCAGCATCACCTGGGAGCTTGTGAGAAGCACTGTGAGAAGCACAGAACTTTGGTCCGACCTGACCTACTGAAGTACCATCTACTTTTGCCAAGGTCCCTGGGAGAATCACATATTCATTAAGATCTGAAAAGCAGTGGTTCAGTCCTGGAGGGCAGGAAGATGGATTTATTCATTCCTCAAGCATTCACTGACTTCTCTGCTAAATCCATGGGGTTTAGGACCTCGGGAAAAGAGAGCCAAGTGAGGGAGGGATGCCGCTGCCCTCAGGCAACCCCAGGGAAGAAATCCAGGGCTGACAAACTTTAGAGCTTTTCAAAAAGAACTTTTCAGAAAGATGCCAGAGGGTCCAAAGCTAGGGATCGATCTGGATGGAAGTCTTCAGGAAAATGATATGTTAGCTGCCTTGAAAGCACTCTTAAAAAACCATAAAAGGAGGGAGGAGTCAAGATGGCGGAGAAGTAGCAAGCTGAGACTGATTCAGCTAGCCGGAGATCAGCTAGATAGCTTATCTAAAGATTGCAAACACCTGAAAATCCATC
>NC_081564.1:55691518-55750976 GCF_022355385.1 Mustela nigripes | reverse complement strand
AAAAAAAAAAAAAAAAAAAAAAAAAAAAAACCATAAAAGGCCCCTTACAACTTCCGTTCATCAATGAGGTGCTGTACTGCTTCTGTCTAGCCTCCTCTGCTGACTAGAAACCCGCCTATTCTCTCACCCAACATTTCCAGGAGATGCTAGATTTGGTTGTTTTGTTGCAGAAAACATGAACCTCCAAAGGCCCGTGTCAGCATCTGACTGCATTCGGCAGGACTTGGAAATCAAGGTGGACACAGAGTCACCCGAGGTGATGCCCAGAAATGCTTGGGCCAGGGCCTCACCCCAAGGCCACAGAGAACTCAGTTCAGGATTAGAACTGCTTTTTTAAGTGAAAGCTCAAGTGTCTGAGTGAAGGGTGGGCTAGAGGAGGGAACTGCGGACAGGAACAAGGAACAGCGTCTGTCAAAGCATGAAAGCCAGAGCCAAGTCAGGCTGTGAATTAGAGCAGAGAGCAAGGCTGGAGGGCTTCCAGGCAGGCAGTGATGCTAGGCACGGGTCTCCAAGACTGAGTCAGTGGGTGGGGAAGGAAGCTGGCCAGGTGGGGGACCACCGGCAGCTTTTGCTGACAAGAGGGATACTAAACTGTGGATAGGCTGAGTCTGGGGGGCTACGAGCCAAGACATCTGTGGACTGACCAAGGTGCGGGCCAGAGGGGAGGTCCTTAGGTCTGATTAGAAAGGCTACTGAAGCCACAGCTGGAGGAGAATGGACACAGTAAGACCTGAGCAAAGGGCCAAGGGGGACCGTTACCCCAGGAGCCAAAAGAGGACCCACACAATCTGCCCCTGAAGCACTGGAGGTGAGGACACCAGAAAAAAGGCACCTGCCTTTGCTAAGTAGCTAGTGACCTGTAAGCACCTCCCTGCTGATGGTGTCAGGGACAACACGTGGACTCGGGACTGGGATGCTGGCCCGTCCTGAGAACTGAGGCAAAAGTAGTTGCTGACAGCACCTGCCATGCTGGTCTGCCTAGCATGCCCAAGGTCAACCGTATTTCTGCATAACACCTTCTACTGTCCAGTCTTCAGTGAGGCTCCCCCCAGCCCTATCATGGAACCTGGCAGTAACAGGTCCCAGGTGCCCCTGGGAGCTACCTCTAGAGGTGGGACATGGAGGGCAACGCAGGGGATGGGCCACCTAAAATAAATGTTATCGAGGAAAAACCGAAGTGATCACTTAGGTGCTTCTCCAACTATCCTTGTTGGAGGAACTGTTTTTTAGGTTATAATTTCCAATACAATGTTAACCAACGCTTTTGTCAATTACAATCAAAATAGAGTCCTGGCAGGGGCACCTGGGTAGCTCAGTGGGTTAAGCCTCTGCCTTCAGCTCAGGTCATGATCTCAGGGTCCTGGGATCAAGCCCCGCATTGGGCTCTCTGCCCAGCAGGGATTCTGCTTCACCCCCTCTCTCTGCCTGCCTCTCTGCCTGCTTGTGATCTCTTTCTCTGTTAAATAAATAAATAAAATCTTTAAAAAATAAAAATAAAGTCCTGGCAAAGGAAATGAAACAAGACATACACATAAATACCCGATCCTTTATCATTAGACTTAATCCACAAAATTCTGTGTTAATAGAATCTAAAAGACATAACCCAAAAAGAATTGCACATATAAGCATCTAGAAGAAAGCACATGGGCAATTAATGTAGAAAGTCACAAGGACTCCCACAACTTTGTTGTCGTGCAAACAAAAAGTCACAAGTGAAATAGATTCCCACATTAGAACCTAATACACATAGACTGAAGAAAAGCTACATATATCAGCGTTCAAAGTCTTTCATGAGAAAACCTAGCTTAGTTTTTGCTTGTTAGCTTGGTATCAGCCAAATTACTCTCAAGGGATAATATATATCTCAATTGTTTCTGTATTTTGTTTAGTAACACTCATCTTAGCAACCAGTCTCAGGGAGAGGTATGTTGATGGAAATGGGAGGGAAAGAGAATTAAACACAACTTTGACAAATGCAGAAAATTTGTTTTTAGCTTTTACTCAAACAAAAGCAAATGATGCTGTATTTCCAAAATGTAACTTCAATCCTTTAGTACTGGCCAATTCCCCCATCTATCCTGTGCAGTGACAGTTAAATTTAAATTATTTTTTGATGAAATAACTAAGTACCAGATCCATAAATTTCCCAAACATGGATTCTCTTGATAGGAAATCAAAGTGTTAGAATTCATAATGTATTCAGTGATAATATTTCCTAGATGTTCAATGACAAGATCATTACCTGCTTCACGGACAACTATAGCTGAATCATGGAACCTAACACAGCAAACTGTGGGCTCTATTCCTATAAACTTGTTTTTGCCCTTTGATCTTATCTGCCATTTAAAAATATGATGCATTCCTTTGTTGCATGCAGTGTGTTTTTTAAAATGTGTTATGTTAGTCACCATACAGTACATCATTCATTTTTGATGTTGTGTTCCATGGTTCATTGTTTGCATTGTTTGCAACACCCCATGCAATCTGGGCCCTCCTTAATACCCACCACCAGAGATGAATGGATAAAGAAGATATGGTATATATACACAATGGAATACTATGCAGCCATCAAAAGAAATGAAATCTTGGCATTTGCAACGATGTGGATGGAACTAGAGGGTATCATGCTTAGCGAAATAAGTCAAGCAGAGAAAGACAACTATCATATGATCTCCCTGATATGAGGAAGTGGAGATGCACCATGGGGGGTTAAGGGGGTAGGAGAAGAACAAATGAAACAAGATGGGATTGGGAGGGAGACAAACCATAAGTGACTCTTAATCTCACAAAACAAACTGAGGGTTGCTGCAGGGAGGGGGGTTGGGAGAAGGGGGTGGGGTTATGAACATTGGGGAGGGTATGTGCTATGGTGAATGCTGTGAAGTGTGTAAAACTGGCGATTCACAGACATGTACCCCTGGGGATAAAAATATATTATAGGTTAATAAAAAAATAAAAAAAAAAACACCACCAGGTTCCCCCATCCCTCCACACCCCTCCCTTCTAAAACCTTCAGTTTGTTTCCTGGAGTCCATAGTCTTTCATGGTTTATCCCCCCATCTGATTCCACCCCCTTCATTTTTCCCTTTCCTTCTCCTAATGTCCTCCATCCTATTCCTTATGTTCCACAAATAAGTGAAAACAATTGACTTTCTCTGCTGGACTTATTTCACTCAGCATAATCTCCTCTAGTCCCATCCATGTTGATGCAAAAGTTGGGTATTCACGACTGATGACTGAGTAATATTCCATCGTATATATGGACCACATCTTCTTTATCCATTTGTCTGTTGAAGGGCATCTTAGCTCTTTCCATAGTTTGGCTATTGTGGACATTGTTGCTAGGAACACTGGGGTGCATATGACCCTTCTTTTCACTACATCTGTATCTTTGGGGTAAATAACCAGGAGCGCAATTGCAGGGTCATAGGATAGCTCTATTTTTAATTTTTTGAGGAACCTCCATGCTGTTTTCCAGAGTGGCTGCACCAGCTTGCATTCCCACCAACAGTGTAAGAGGGCTCCCCTTTCTCCACATCCTTTCCAACACTTGTTGTTTCCTGTCTTGTTGATTTTGGCCATTCTAACTGGTGTAAGGTGGTATCTCAATGTGGTTTTGATCTGAGTCTCCCTGATGGCTAATGATGATGAACATTGTTTCATGTGTCTGTTAGCCATTTGTATGTCTTCTTTGGAGAAGTGTATGCTCATGTCTTCTGCCCATTTTTTGACTGGATTATTTGTTTTTTGGGTGTTAAGTTTGAGGAGTCCTTTAGAGATCTTGGATATCAGCTCTTTGTCTGTAGTGTCATTTGTGAATATCTTCTCCCATTCCGTGGGTCGCCTCTTTGTTTTGTTGACTGTTTCCTTTGCTGTGCAGAAACTTTTGATCTTGATGAAATCCCCAAAGTTCATTTTTGCTTTTGTTTCCCTTGCCTTTGGCGAGATGTCTTGAAAGAAGTTGCTGTGGCGGGGGTCGAAGAGGTTACTGCCTATGTTCTCCTCTAGGATTCTGATGGATTCCTGTCTCACACTGAGGTCTTTCATCCATTTAGAGTTTATCTTTGTGCGTGGTGTAAGAGAATGGTCCGATTTCATTCTTCTGTGTTTAGCTGTCCAACGCATGCTGCTTTTAACACCCAGGATATCAAACAACTAAGGAAGTCTGACTAACTGATATCTTTATAGAACTGAGAGCAAGCTGGTTCCTGGTTTTCAAGAACCACTAACAGCTTATTTCACAGTTCATTTTCCATAGATAAACAACATACCTCAGCATAAAGTAATAGTTTTTAATGATTAGCATCCCTATTATCACACAAAAGGGAGGATAAACTTTAACACCTTTGCCTTTATCTAATTTACAATTCTTACATCATCACTAAGCACATTGTTTACTTCAAATGACATTTTTCCTATTACAGCTTTCTCAGTGGAGGAAGGAGTGCATGATTTACATTGTGTTCCAAGCTCCCTAATCTATGCACCTGCTCTAGAATATTCTTATTCTGTCAGAACAGTCTCTTAGGCAAAAGAAATCCCAAACTACACTTGTTGACCAGGTACTTCTTCAGTTTTATATGGTTCAGAGTTAGTTGTGTTAATCAGCAATATATCTGAGAATCCTTCCCATCTCAACCTCATGCTCATCTTACACATTTACTAGAATTGCCACATCAGCAAATCTGCATGTTCTTCAAGCTATATTGAAAAATTCTCTACTCTGCATTCTATGGGTTGGCTTTCTGTTAACACTAGCTCATTTTCAGAATACATCATTGGAAAGTGATATTTGAGCCACCTTCTTGGCCCCGGATTCACCCAACATTTCCACACAAGCATTTTTGATGCCAGTCTCAACAACGGTCTTGGGAGGAGGAGGGAGAGGGAGGAGAGAGAATCTTAAGCAGGCTCCATGCCCAGCACAGAGCCCATTTTCACAACCCTGAGATCATGACCTGAGCCAAAGTCAGGAGTCAGACACTTAACCAACTGAGCCACCCAGATGCTCCTATTGTCTTTTTATTCTTAGCAAATCAGAGTGCTATTTAATAAGAAACCCACAAAGCACTCATGTTGACATAGCAATAGTGAACACCAACATCTGTCAACTCTTAACGGGATACTAGCAAAGCATTTTGTTTTTTAATATATTTTTAATCTGTTAATGCTCTAAGTACCAATGCTCTTACCTCTTCCTTGGCCAGTTCATTCTCACAAAATAACACATTATTCTTAAGCAGTTTGTTTGGCTAATTATGGCTGTAAAACTAAATGTACAATGGTCTATACTGCCAATGAAAAATAACAGAAAACCTTTGCTGTCAAAATGGCTCCCACCATCACCACTTTGTTTACTACTACTGTGCATTTACTACTACTGTGTGTTTTTCTTTGCAAAAAAAAAAAAAAAAGTCTAGTGGTATGTGCTTTCCCATCACTAAAGTTAGAATTAATATACCATTTACTGAAAAATGTTTAGCAAACATTGAACTTTAAGGAACTACCTTTATTCACATAGGAAATAATTATGTATTTAGAATATTCAATGGAATTTTTAAAAGCTGCTAGGAAGGAGAATAGCAAAACTGCAGGAAGACCAATATACAAATATCAATTTTATTTCTATAAATGAGTAGTAAGAATTGGAAATTTAAATTTATAATAGCATCCAAAAATGACATACTTAGGGATAAGTTTCAAGTATGTGTTTAAGTCTGCACCCGGAAAACTAGAACACACTGCAAAGAGAAACTGAGCTGGCCTAACTAAATGGAGATCCATATTTAACTAAAAGCATTGTAAGACTCAAGATTAATTTCTCAATTTTCCTCATATTGATCTACAGATTCACTGCAATGTCAATCAAAATCCCATGTTTTAAGAGAAATCAACAAGCTCCTTTCTAAAATGTATACAGAAATGCAAAGGGCACAGAAGAACCAAAGTAATTCTGAAGACTTACACTACTTAACTTCCACATGTACTATCAAATAACAGGGAAGATATGGTATTGTCCTGAGCAGAGACACGGAAAGTAGTGGAACAGAATACAGACTCAATACCTAGAACCACACATATGTTTTCAACTGATTTTCAGCAAAAGTGTCAGTGTAATTCAAAAGAAAAAGTCTTTTCAACCACTGGATGTCCATACCTTCCATTATCCATAAAAATTAACTCACAACTGGATCACAGACCAAAACACATACCTAAAACTATAAAGCTTCCACCAGAAAAATAGAGGGAAAGAATCTTCATATTAGTGGGACATGCAAAAATGTCTTAAGTAGGATACAAAGAAATTTAAGCCTAAAAGAAAAAACTAATACACTAATATACCCATCAAAATTTAAAGCCTCTGCCCTTGGAGGGATACCTTAAGAAAATGAACTACAGAATTACCCAAAATATACATTTGACAAAAGACAAGTTACCAGGATACAGGAAGAACTCATAATCTGATAAAGACAACCCAGAAATTTAAGGAAAACAAAAAAAAAGGTGGATGGAAAAGATTTTTGGATAGATATTTCATAAAGGAGATACCTGAACAGACAAAAGGCACATAAAATGATGCTCAACAGCATTAGAGAAAAAAACATCCAAAATGACTAACACTAGTAAGACTGGAATATCCAGTGTTGTCAAGGACCTGGAGGAACTGGAACCTTCATCCACTGCCATTATTAATGTAAATGGTATAATCATTTTGGAACAAAACTCTCAGTTTCTTACAAAGTAACACACACTGACCATAAGGACCAGCAATTCCACTTCCAGCTATTTACACAAGAAAGGTAAAGAAATATTTAATATTTGTATCATATATATATATATTTTTTTTTTTTCACAACAGCTTTACTCATGCTGGCAAAAAATGGGAACAATACTTGACATTTGATATAAATTGTGGTCATTCCATACCATGGATCACTCATCGGCCATGAAGAATAATAAACTACTGGAGCGCCTGGGTGGCTCAGTGGATTAAGCTGCTGCCTTCGGCTCAGGTCATGATCTCAGTGTCCTGGGATCGAGCCCCGCATCAGGCTCTTTGCTCAGCGGGAGCCTGCTTCTCTCTCTCTCTCTGCCTGACTCTCCGCCTACTTGTGATCTCTCTCTCTGTCAAATAAATAAAAAAAATCTTTAAAAAAAAAAAAAAAAAAAAAAGAATAATAAACTACTAATAAGACACGCATCAATGAGTCTCCAAATCATTATGCTGATTAAAAGCCAGACCAAAAAAAAAAAAAAAGTAGTGACTAAGTCCATTTTTGTGACACTCTAGAAAAGATAAATCTAACCCACAGCGACAGAAAGCATGTTGGTGGTGACTGGTGGCTCAAGGGTGAAGGGTGGGAAGTGGATAAGCTATAAACTGAGCAGAGGCCCAGGAAAACTTGAGGCACATAGACTGAGGTCATGGTTGTTCCGTGGATGTATCCAATGGTCAAAGCTTATCCAACTGTCACTGAAATGGGTGCATGTTTCTGAATGTAAAGTCTGCCTCAGTAAAGCTGAGTAAGAATAAAACAACACTGTGAAACATGGTTGTAAAACACATGAGTGACACACACGGCCTGTACCATTTGTCACTCCACACATCCGTCCCACAACACCCCATCTGTTCTACACTCCAGCCAACAGGATTGGTGTCCTGACCCCTTGTGTCGATATTAGATTATGCTCCAGGCATACCTTGGAAATACTGCAGATTTGATTCTAAACCAACACGTTAAGTCAGTATCACAAAGGGAAACACATGAATTCGTTGGTTTCCTAGTGCATATAAAAGTTATGCTTGTTATACCATCATCTATTAGGTGTGCAATACCACTACGTCTAAAAAAAATAGAAACAAATTAAAAGGCACTTTATTGCTTAAAAATTTTGCTAAGCATCATCTGAGGTCTCAGCAAGCTGTAACTGCCGATTACAGACCGCTGTAACTAATAATGAGGCAGCTTGAAATACTGCGAGAATTACCGAAATGTGACCCAGAAACATGAAGTGATCCAACACATGTTGGGAAAATGGTGCCAACAAGACTCACTCAATGCTGGGTTGCCCACAAACCTTCAATGTACTTAAAAAAATGCATTATCTGTGAGGCACAATTAAGCAAAGTGTGGCAAAAAGATATGCCTGTGATTGCTTCTAAACGCTTCCTCTCAGCTTCTGTACTTAGCTCACTGTGAAGTGACAGCCAACAGCTTGCTGATCAGCAGCAATCTATAGGCACTTCAAGTAGCCGTGTCTCAGTTGCACACCCAGAATAATTTAGATTCAATAAAACCCCAACATGCTTTAAGACTGAACAAAATTGTTAGCCTCTTCACTTATGCTAAAATTAGTAGTGAAGTTCATTCCCTTATAGGGGTTTCGGTGACATTCCTAATAAAGTGCTAATGAGTGAGCTTGAGAAGGCAAGGACTGCACGCCCCATACGGAAAATGGTTACTATCCTGTGTAATTCTTCGAGGCTTAAATGAGCAGATGTTTAGAGGAGTGTGAGAGAGAGAATTTTAGGATGGCCCTCAAGATTCCCTTCCCTGCCATACAAATTCTATAGCCCCCTCCCCTTGAATAGTGAATGAGACTGATGAATAGGACAAGATATCACTCTCACAATTAGGTTACACTATAAGGCAAAGAAGAGATTTTTGCACGTGTAATTGAAGTCCCAAATCAATTTGAGTCCCTCAAGGGGGGATTATCCTAGGTGGGCCTGCCCTAATCAGGTGATCCCTTTAATAGCAGAAGGTAAGAGACAAGTAACAAGCAGAGAAACTCTCCTATTAACTTTGAAATATGGATGGCCATGTTGACAAGAGCCCACATGATAGCAAGAACAGGTAGCCTATAGAAGCTGCGGGCCTCAGTCCTACAACCTCAAGGAATGGAACCCCGCCAACAACCAAACAGTGAGCTTAGAAGAGGAATTTCAGCCTCGGATGAGAACAGGACCTAGCCGATACCTTTATTTCAGCTTAGTGAGATCCCTAGCAGAGGACCCAGGTAAGTGATGCCGGGACTCTTGCCCTATGGAAACTGTGGGAAAATAAATGTGTATTTTTAAGCCACTACATTTGTGCTAGCTTACCACGCAGCAACAGGAAACCAGTAAGAGGGTGCCTGGGTGGCGTAGTCAGTCAAGCATCTGCCTTTAGCCAGGTCATGATCCCAGGATGTTGGGTTCAAGTCCCACATCAGGTTCCCCGCTTAGGGAGGAGTCTGCTTCTCTCTCCACCCCTCCGCCCTGCTTGTGCTCTTTCTTTCAAATAAATAAAATCTTTAAAAAAAAAAAAAAAAAAAAAAAAGAAACCAATATGAGAAGACTCCAATATAATTTACATTTATACACAAGTTTTGGCAAGTTTCCGCCTCAAGGATGTGGGAGTATACAGAGACAGCATCATGAAAAGAAAACAGATGTGACCAGGTTGTCACAAGGAAACAAGCTATCTCAATTCACAGAAGACCCCATGGAGGGAGGCCACATGTCATACTCCTGAGAGCAGGCTCCGGCACAGGCCAGATCTGGTTTCCAGTTCAGCTCCACCTTTCTGACCCTGCGAGCTGTAGAGAATCACTTCACCACACCTCATCTTGCTTATCAGAGAGACAGAAGGCTAAACACCTACTCAATCAGTTTAAGTCTCCATGGCCACAACCAAGAAAGTTACTGGCTAAAATAAACAACAGAGAAATGCCTTAACAATGGAAGCACAGTCTTCAGAATCTAAAGAAAGGCTAATGGCTGGGTCCCGGGGAGTGCGGGAAACACAAGAGCCCTGGGGATGCCGGTAACTGACCACCAGCATCTCTTCAGAAGCCTCTGCTGTGGGACTGATCCTGTTCCCCTCCCTGCCCCCACAAGACCAGGATTCCAACAAGACAGATGTCGCAAGGGGACCCGAGTCAGGGAGCTCTGGTTTAAGTTGATTCACACATAGGCCTCCCCCAGACCTCTCCAAACATCAGGCCCCGCTGAAGGGCGGTCCCTCAGTGGGGAAGCAAGGGAAGGGGGAGAGTCAGGCAGGTGGAAACATCACAGACGCCCCCCCACCCCCCTGACACCACCACCTCCTCACAGAATAGAAAGTATGAAAACAAGGCTTTAAAACTGGGCAAGTGCTCAAAATGGCAGCAATTACTAGTCTCTTTATCATCTACTTGACACCCTAGTTATCATAAAACAAAATGATTTGGAAACAATCCCACTACACATTAAAGTTATACACTGCTCGATAATACTGGCTGGCTTTTCTATTTCGCAGCTTGTTTTGGCCCTGGTTTGCGTGTTTTTCCACAACTCCCAGGATCTATCCCACAGGAGGCACATCACTCTGAGCAACTTCCCCAACTTGCATCCACCGTGCAGTTCAGAATTCTGTCTTCAATGTCATTAACCTGATGCTTAACCTGTCTATTGAGTATGTAAATTACTCTACTTCAATTTCTTCAAATCTTTTTTCATACCATGTTTTTATTCTTTTGTTTTAAATTCCTCCTTGTAGGTCTCCCGTTATTTTAAACGTATTTAATATGCTCTATCCACCAATGTTATTCAAGTTTATGGCATTCTAACCCCACGGCTGACTGTGTGTATGGAGTTTCCAGTGAGGTGAATGGGTTTCTCAGGGGATAATTTTGCATTGTGAGCCCATCGTCAGGAACATTCATTTCGTGAGAATCCCAGGCAGCCTGAGCATAGTGGATCCTTCTAGAAGGGCATCGCCAGCTTAGGACCCCCCTCGTGTTAATTTAACAGCTTGGGGATTCTTACGCAAGTTAATGTGATTCAACAATTCCCAAACCCAAGGGACGGCCGGCCTGAGGATACCAACCTTACCACACCCAGCCCCAAGCCAGGGCACAACAGCTTCCTGGTGATCTCCCCAGTCTGATGGGCACGTACTCTGGGGTCCATTCTTTCACCAAGTACATAGTCCTGAGAGACCTGGCTTTATTTTTAAGGTGGTTTTTTTTTTTTTACGTTCAGTTAGCCACTCTATAATACATCATTAGTTTCAGATGTAGCATTCAATGATTCATCAGTTACATATAACACCCAGTGCTCATCACGACACGTGCTGTCCTCAATACCCGTCACCCTGTCACCCGCTCCCCCCACCCCCCTTCTAAGACCCTAAGTTCATTTCCCAGGGTCCATGGTCTCTCATGGTTCATCTCCCTCTCCGATTTCTCCCCCTTCAGGTTTCCCTCCTCTATAGTCCTCCATGCTATTGCTTATGTTCCACGTAGAAGTGAAACCATATAATTGTCTTTCTCTGCTTGACTTACTGCACTTAGCACAATCCCCTCTAGTTCCATCCATGTCAATACAAATGGTGGGTATTCATCCTTTCTGATGGCTGAATAATATTTCATTGTATATATGAACCACATCTTCTTTATCCACTCATCTGTTGAGGGGCATCTCGGCTCCTTCCACAGTTTGGCTATTGTGGACATTGCTGCTATGAACATTGGGGTGCGTGTTCCCCTTCTTTTCACTGCATCTGTATCTTTGGGGTAAGTACCCAGTAGCACAATTGCTGGGTCATTGGGTAGATCTATTCTTAACATCTTGAGAACCCTCCATGCTGTTTTCCAGAGTGGCTGCACCAGCTTGCTTTCCGGCCAACAGTGTAAGAGGGTTCCCTTGTCTCCACATCCTCACCAACATCTGTGTAGACCTGGCTTTAAACAGAAGTCCCCACCTTTGTTGGGCTTAAGGACTGCCCACACCCCTGAAACGACCCAAGGTTACCAAGGCTGGCCAGGTTTCCTGAAGCTGCTCTAGCATCAGCTCAGTCCTCATGAAAAGCTTTTTGGACACGAGGGTATTTCCAGTGAGTGCTTCCTCTCTGCACACATTTAAAGGATGCTCAATGGTTTACCGTCAGCCGTACTGGCATTCTCTAAAAGGAGTGCTTTTAAAATCTCCCATACTGCCAGGAACAGAAGACCCAGGGTATACATTCAACAAGTAGGAGATATTCTAAATCAAACATCTTTTTTTTCTTACACGAGCTGTTCATGCAAAGTGATTTAAACCTTATCTAGTCTAGCTTCTCATCCATAAGAAATCTGGTCCCATGACTTTCTGGAACAAGTCAAATGAACACATCAAACAAGATACTAAAAAAAAAACAACAAAAACCAGACAAGTAGAAATAACATGGATCCCCTTACCATTAGACAAAGTTTGTTTACACTATTGTTAGAGTTTATTGTTTTAAATAATGCTTCAAAATGGACATGTTGGGGCGCCTGGGTGGCTCAGTGGGTTAAAGCTTCTGCCTTCAGCTCAGGTCATGATCCCGGGGTTCTGGGATTAAGACCCACGTCAGGCTCTCTGCTCAGGGAGAACCTGCTTCCTCCTCTCTCTCTCTGCCTGCTTGTGATCTCTGTCTGTCAAATAAATAAATAAAATCTTAAAAAAATTTTTTAAAGAAAATAAAAAATAAAATGGACATGTTGAGGTCTTGTATTTCATAAGATTTCCCTAGGATTGACTCCTGGAAGTTAAATGACTGGGACAAAGAATAAATTTGTAAAGGCTTTTTCTAAATAGTAAAAATATCTAAACACACACTGCCTCATTGCTTTTCTGAAAGAAGTGTCCTTCCAGAGCAAGAGCCGAGTTTGGAGATGTCCTTTAGACCTTGTCCTACTGAGCTTGGATGTAGAAATGATTTTGTTCAAAAGGCCACGTGTGGGCCTAAGATATTTGAACAGTTAGAGGGAATGGAAAAGATAAGGTTTTCATCTAAGCTGAAAAGGCAGAGATTCATAAAATCAAGAAAAGCCACCCCCCCTGCAAAAACAAAACCGCAGTCCCAACACAAGAGCACTAAACAAAAGTCAAGACAGAAACATTATTATATGTGAGTGAAGCATTTTCTTTTCAAAAACAGCAAGAAGGTGCCATTTACGGCCCTCTGTGGTTGACCGTGACCCACGAGTGCCAGCACTGCCTTCGCCCCGCCCACCTTCCTCCCTTCCACGTGTGACCCCAACACACCCAGAGAATGGCAGGGCCAGGCATCTAGCACACACTCCTGAGCTCACAACTGCCCAGGCTGTGATCAGAGGACTAATTCCAGAAACCTGCTGGTCCTTCCCTCCTGGATGTACCATGAAGGCACTGCGGGACTTCCCTACCCTCTTTTCTGTTGTGGGGGTGGGGGCTGGGAGCTTCAGCTTAAATCTCAAACTGGTGCTTTTGTTTTCAACCTCCCCATGCACAGAAGGTAAGGAGACCCAAAGGCACAGCTCACCAATTTCTAAACAGCAAACACCAAAATTGACAGTCCTATTTAAAATTAAAAAAAAAAAAAAAAAAAGAAGAGAGAAAGAAAAGAAAGTCTTTAAACCAGCATCCAGCTGGCGCCCTGTAGACTCTTTGTATAGTGGATTTTAAATTACAGATTAGAGTAAAACAACATGAGCAAAAATAAGGAGTAATCAGGGTCTCTTTCTGAAGAAAGTCTCCAGGCCAGCCATGGGCCTGACAGGCTTCGGCCAGCCATGCCAGCACTAATAACCGCTCTGAAATACTCAACTCCCGGAGAGGCAGAGCATTCTTGGGAAATCAAAGCTGTGATTACTGGAAAGCGGAAATGCTCAAAAAGAAGGACCAAAGGGAGAAAGGGCTTTTTGTTTCATCTTCAAGATTTATTGAATGGAGTCAACCTTTACAGGCTCAATGCAAATGCCTTCTTGGGGACACATTCCACACGCAGCCTGCTGCCTGTGTCCCCTGCCCTCTATCCCCTCGCTCCCCTGCTCGAGTAACATGCTCACTGTGTCCCCAAAAGTACGTCGCACAGGACTCGCTCTCTGCAAAAACAGTCATGGTTTCTCTCGCTTCTCTGGAAATTTCCTTGAGCCTTTCCACTTAAAGGACAGCCCTAGCACGGTTTCCTTTTATAGTATTACACAACCCAAATTACAATGATCAACCCATCTCTAAACCATATGGTAGTGACTCCAAAATTAAAATGTAGATTGTCCAGTAGAGCAAAATCTCCGATTTAGAGAGGCTACCAGATTCTGCTCTCCACCCACTAAGGACACACCCTAACCCAGTCATCAGGCTTGCTCAGAATGGAGTTCAATCTGGTCGCCAGTAACCTTGATCCGCAGAGGTAGGGCTGCCCTCGGGGGCCACCCAGAACAGGCTTGCTGCTTTCCCAGGACAGACATGACCATCGGGAAGAGGCCTTGTACAACCCGGCCAGGTTCTCCAGCCCGGCCTCCCCCAGCCCTCTGGCTGTCTGGTGTTGTCCTAAATGCTCTTCAGTATACCCGCCAAAGGGTCAGGGTCCCCCCAAGACAGGGCTCGCAGGGCACTGAAGCTGGAGGCACTTTATATGCCTTTAACAGAAAGTTAATGTTTATAGGCCATCTCATCCTATAAAGCTTTATATTCTGCAAAATATACAGGTCTTTTATAGGATTGCTATTTTTTCAAGCCCATATTCCTGTCAAAATGTTTAACCCAAGAGGCAAGACATTTAGCTCCATTCTGTTCCACATTTTTGGTTAACTTCAACTGAGATCTTAACTGGTCCCACATCATTTAGGTATTCTTGTCAGCTTCTTAACACTTGAAATTTCTTGGAGTAGGTCTCCTGGATACCAGACACTTTCTAAAAAATTTATTTATTAAATGAAGACATGAAAGACTTGTGGCATTCTTGGGGTCCATTCTGATGACTTAAAGTAAGACTACTTTTGAAGAAATGGTGATTTGTTTCAATACTAAAATCTAGTCCACAAGAACATTACAAGAATCCCTATCAAATCTATCCCCAAATTAAGACCTACCAGCCCACTGTTATCTCCCATCTGAGACAGGCTCAGCATCATTCACTCTTCGCTACCCACAGTGGTTCCTCCTAATTCCGCATCACTCAGAAATGCTCACAATATGTCTATCAGTTTGCCCCCCAATTTCACTCTTTATTCAATAAATTTTTATCTCCTATGTGCTGAGTGGTATGGGTTTCACTCAAGCCTGCTGCCAGACTTCCAGGAGCCCAACATTTTGACCTTGTTTCTTTTCTGGTTTTAAAAACTGGCTACTCGCCCTACCTAGTCCTCTGGTAAATGGAGAGCCCTCACAACGAAATAACCAGTAATATCTATCAACACCAATGAGCTGTCAGAGTCCCTTATCTGTTTTCTCTCAAATGAGGATCCTTCAACTGTAAGAAGAGAGGGAACGATCTCCTGTATTCTGAGATCTCTCTGCTTCACAGCCTGAACCTCGAGGTCTCCAGAGATGGACACAGGTCTAGAGTCGGCAAAAGGCAACAACTGTCCACGTCCACCAGCGAGTTCACAGAATCTGGTCGGGCTCTTTGCCCCACTGTGCAAACATGACACACTGGTCTTCTAGTAGGTCAGCTCTCTAGGCAGCTACTTCGCTCCTTTCCTTGTTGCAAAGCAACAAGATTCCTTGCCAGTGCCAACAGTGCTGTGCTGCCTTCGGGACGCTCCAGGGAACAGGAAAGGCTGCTAGCCCAAGAAACATCCTTCATCTGGCCCCTCCACTGATGCTGAGCTGCTCCTTCCCTCCCTCAATTCTGCCCTCTGCTCCTTCTTGCCCCATATGTCGTGTTCCTCTATCAGGCTTGAAGTCCCTTTCACCTTGACCTCATTTATTTTTCTAATTCTAAGAATTTAACTAAAAATAGACATTTTTAAGATTTTTTGTTATTAGTTTCAGGGGTAGAATTTTGAGGATTTATCAGTTGCATATAACACCCAATGCCCATTACATCAAGTGCCCTCCTTAATGCCCAACAACCAGTTACCCCTTATGCCAACGACATACCTTCCCTCCAGCAACCCTCAGGTTGTTCCCTAGAGTTAATAGTCCCTTACGGTTTCCTCCTTCTCTGTTTTCATCTTCATTTCTCCTTCCCTTCCCCAGGTTCATCTTTTTTTGTTTCTTAAATTCCGCATGAGTGGAATCATATTGTATTTGTCTTTCTGACTAATTTCGCTTACCATAGTAACCTCTAGTTCCATCCATGTGGTAGCAAATGGCAAGTCTTTCCTTTGACGGCTGAGTAATATTCCACTGTATATCTATACCACATCTTCTTTATCCATTCATCTGTTGATGGATATCTGGGATGTTTTCGTAGTTTGGCCATTGTGGACATTGCTGCTATAAACATTGGGGTGCAAGTGTCCCTTTGAATCACTATACTTCTATTCTTTGGATAAATACAAGTGCAACTGATGGGTTATAGGGTAGCTCTATTTTTAACTTCTAGAGAAACCTCCATATTGTCTTCCAGAGTGGCTGCACCACTTGCATTCCCACCAACAGTGAAGGAGGGTTCCCCTTTCTCTGCATCCTCACCAGCATCTGTCATTTCCTGACTTGTTAATTTTAGCCATTCTGACTGGTGTGAGGTGGTATCTCATTGTGGTTTTGATTTGTATTTCCCTGATTCTGAGAGATGTGGAGCACTTTTTCATGTGTCTGGTGGCCATCTGGAGGTCTTCTTTGCAGAAATGTCTGTTCATGTCCTCTGCCCATTTCTTGATTGGACTATTTGTTCTGTGGGTGCTGAGTTTGATAAGTTCCTCATAGATTTTGGATACTAGCCCTTTATCTGATATGTCATTTGCAAATATCTTCTCCCATTCTGTCAGTTGTCTTTTGGTTTTGTTGACTGTTTCCTATGCTGTGCAAAATCTTTTGATCTTGATGAAGTCCCAATAGTTCATTTTTTCCCTTGCTGCCCTTGCCTTTGTCAATGTTTCTAGGAAGAATTTTCTGCAGCTGAGGTCGAAGAGGTTGCTGCCTGTGTTCTCCTCAAGGATTTTGATGGATTCCTTTCTCACATTGAGGTCTTTCATCCATTTTGAGTCTATTTTTGTGTGTGGTGTAAGGAAATGGTCCAGTTTCAATTTTTTTGCAACACCATTTGTTGAAGAGACTGTCTTTTTTCCATTGGACATTCTTTCCTGCTTTGTCGAAGATTAGTTGACCATTGTGTTGAGGGTCCATTTCTGGGCTCTCTGTTATATTCCATTGACCTATGCATCTGTTTTTGCACCAGTACCATACTGTCTGGATGATTACAGCTTTTTAATAGAGGTTGAAGCCTGGAATTGTGATGCCTCCAGCTTTGGTTTTCTTTTTCAACATGACTTTGGTTATTTGGGGTCTTCTCAGTTCCATACAAATTTTAGGATTGCTCATTCCTGTTCTATGAAAAATGCTGATGGTATTTTGGTAGGGATTGCATTTAATATATAGATTGCTTTAGGTAGTATAGACATTTTAACAGCATTTGTTCTTCCAATCCTCAGTTTCCCAATTTTTCTGTCTTCCTCAATTTTATAACCATTCTATAGTTTTGACTACAGATTCTTTACTTCTTTGGTTAGGTTTATTTCTAGGTATCTTACAGGTTTTGGTCCAATTGTAGATGGGTTCGATTCCTTGATTTCTCCTTCTTCTGCTTCATTGTTAGTGTATAGAAATGCAACTGACTTCTGTGCATTGACATTATATCCTGTGACTTTGTTGAATTCCTCTATCAGTTCTAGCAATTTTTTGGTGGAGTCATTTATGTTGTCTACAAAGGGTGAGAGTTTGACTTCTTCGCAGATGTGGATGACTTTTATTCTTTTGTTGTCTGATTACTCGGTCTAGAACTTCCAGAACTAAATTGAACAACAGTGATGAGAGTGGACATCCCTGCTGGGTTCCTGACTTTCAAGGAAAAACTGTCTGTTTTTCCCCACAGGGGATGATATTCACTGTGAGTCTTTCATATATGGCTCTTACGATATTAAGGTATGTTCCCTCTGTCCCTACATGATGGAGGGTTTTTATCAAGAAAGGATGCTGTATTTTGTCAAATGCTCTTTCTGCATCTACTGAGAGAAGGATATGGTTCTGGTACTTTCTTTTATTCATGTGGTATATCACATTGGTTTGCTGATGTTGAACCACACCTGCAGTCCAGGAATAAATCCCACTTAGCTATGGTGAATAATCCTTTTAATATACTGTTGGATCATATTAGCTAGCATCTCAGTGAAGATCTTTATATCCATGTTCATCAAGGATATTGGGCTGTAATTCTTTTTAGTGGGATCTTCTCTGGTTTGAGGATCAAGATAATGCTAGCCTCATAGAATGAGTCTGGAAGTTTTTCTTCTACTTCCATTTTTTGGACCAGTTTCAGAAGAGTCGGTAGTAAGTCTTCTTTAAATGTTTGGTAGAAAACCTTGGGAAGCCAACTGGCCCTGGACTCATATTTGTTGAGAGATATTTGATGATTGACTCAATTTCTTTGCTGGTTATGAGTCTGTTCAGATTTTCTATATCTTCATGTTCCAGTTTTGGTAGTTTTAGATTTCTAGGAATTTATACATTTCTTCCAGATTGCCTAATTTGTTTGCATATGAGAGAGTTCATAATATTCTCTTATAATGGTATTTCTTTGGTGTTGGTTGTGATCTCTACTCTTTCATGATTTTATTTGGCTCCTTTCTTAAGTCTGGCTAGGAGATTATCAGTCTAGTTTTTTTTTTTTTTAATTTAAATTCAATTAGCCAACATTTCAGACATGGAGTCCAGTAATTTATCAGCTGCATGTAACTCCCAGGGTTCATCACATCACTTGTACTATTTAATGCCCATCACAAACTCTTTCAAAGAACCATCTCCTAGTTTTATTGATCTGTACTGTTTTTGATTTCCGTATCAGTGTTTTCTGTCCTACTCTTTATTATAAGAATAGACATTTTAAGAAGATTTATTTCTTTATTTTAGAGAGAGAGAACATGGAAGCACACAGGAGAAACAGACTCCCTCTCCGCTGAGCACAGAGCCCAACACAGGGCTCGGTCCCAGAACCCTGAGATCATAACCTGAGCTAAAGGCAGACACTTAACCAACTGAGCCCTCAGGCACACTTAGACAATTTTTAAAGCCCTCATTTTTCCCCATGGCAAAGAAATGAACTTCATCCTTAACAGATCTGAAAATTTCTCCAAAGTACAAAGGCAATAGGGAGGCCCCTGTGCAGCAGACTGGTCATCTATGAGAATGGAAGCCTGTGTGGCTGCCACTGGGGCCAGCCAGAAAATTGGATGTTCTCTACACCTGTTTGGCTGGGGTTCTGAAGATCATTAGTTATAAGTCTACTTAGCTCTTCAGCTCCCTTTCCCACTGAGGTGTGCTCATCCTTTAAGACTGGTAGCAATTAATACTATGCTAAGTACCACCCCCATCCCCCTGCACAGACATAGCAGATACAGCAGCCCAAAGAAGCCCTGTGCCTCCCAGCATCGCCATTCCTAGTGCAATAAGCACCTAAATGACACTCCAGTTACTACCTGCCATGCTGCTTTGTTTTTCCCAGATGCCTCTGCTACAAGGAAGCCTGGCCATCTTCTATTTCTCATTAGATCTCAGAATTCCTCACGAGATGCCACTTTCTAGGCCAGAGCTTCACATCCCAGCATGATATACCCCCACCTGAAGTCTGAGCAACCTGAGCCCCTTAATTTAACATTCTACTCTCAACTGATTCCTGCTAAAATTTTTCCAGAATCTTATCAACTGTATTAAAATTTTTCCAGAATTTACACCTGACAATGGTCAATGCCAAAGGTCCAATCTACTAGAGATCTTTAGATTGGCTAAAGTGACCTCTGCCTTAAATTTAGTTAAAGGATGGCCATGTTCAACTGGAAGAACCATATTCTTTAATCCTCACCCATAATCCTCCTCACTGTAACAACAAACGTGCCTGTCCTTCTGACGCTTACATTCTAGCAGAGAACAGACAACATATACACCAGAAGTGAGCAAATAATCTAGTTTGTCTCAAACCTCTTGAACAGTGACCCTGAGCACTGAATCCAAGGGCCAGTGACTATCAGGCAAGTTTCAGGAGAGAAGCTTGGTGCACTTCAGTAAGGAGATCTCCATTATTCTAAGTACACATTTGCATTAAGCTTTGTCAAAATGTCATCACTTCTGTTCAAATCTCCTCCTATATTTTTTCTAGAAACACACCTCAACTCAACACATGGCTTATTTACAATAGAAAAAGACAAGTTATCAAGACAGACCTGAGTTTAAATCCTAACTGCGCTATACTCTGTGTGTCTTCATCATTTCTCAGATAATTCCTCACTGGCTGGTGCGTAAGAACTGAAGTCAAAGTGACTTTGGACACTTTTCACCTTCCTTTATGGAAGGTGAAGGTAACAGAACCAACCTCAGAAATATTGCCAAGAGTAAACGAAACGGAACAACTGATCCCAAAATCAGGATCCCCAATTATCAATTACTAAGGTATAAAAAGTGACCAGTCTTAGAATGAAGTAAAAATCGAATAAATGTTATTTCCTTCCCATACGTACATGCCTGTGTTTTCTTCTTTGGGGAGAGTTTTTGGCTCCTTTTGATGTAGGCCACTTTCCAAAGCACCTAGTCATTGGATAGAGGGTAAGCCTCTGCTCTGCTCCCCAACCCCACCATCCTTGTGCTCTGCTCACAAGGGTACCAAGCCCACTGCTATTTTTTATTTACATCTCCATGTCCTCTGAGGGAGGGCAGGAGACACATCTTCTTAACTAGAATCACCAGAACCTATGTGATCCCCTCAATGCATGGAGACATGGGCTCTGAATGCAAAATCCCCAAATCCCATCTCTAACACTCACCAGCTACACCATCCTCACTAACTTGCTTGGCCTCTCTGGGCCTTGGTGTCCTCATCCGAAAGAGGACAAAGTGACAGCAGCTGCCATGTCGGGTTGTTGTGAGCATAAACTACAGTCAGCACATGGAGCACTTCCCAGAGTTGCAGCAAAGTCACACATGTGTACGTGTGTTATACACTTGCACATGTGTGTCAATAATTCCAGCCAACAGTTTTACACACACACACACACACACACACACACACACACAGTTCGTCTTTTATTGAAAACTACAGACCTATTTTCAGTATACATGCCTAGGTGCTGAGGCCATGATTCATTAACTTAAAAACTAGTTTAAAAAACAAAGTTGGGTCCTTCCAAAGCATCTTAAAATTCCTCTTTTGTTTATTGAATTCTTTTGGGCTCAAACACCACCATTAAGATCCCTTCTTTTCTTCACTCTTTTTATTATGTGAACATAACCTCTTTCATGGGGTGGGCACTTTTATTATTATTCTGATTGTTCTTACCTTAATTGACTTTTGATATGTTAGGACATTTCTTCTCCAATTCAAATTCTAAGAAGTTGTCTGACCTATGTTCTACACTTCCATTTTTGCCCTCCGTTAGTGAGCTATGTCAGCCAAAGAGCCAGACCTATCTGCCAAACTCAACCACTCTGTTATATCCCTTCACTGTAATAATTTTAATAGGACCATTAATTTGTAACAATGTGGCTAGATGCTATTTCCAGTAAAAGATCTGATACCTCATTCATTCAACAAGTATTTGGTGAGCCCCCACTCTGGGCCAGACACTGTTCACAGGGTCTGGGAAGGCAACTGTGAGACAATGATCAAAAGACCCCGTCCCCTTGAAATGACATTGTTGGCGGAGGGAGGCAGAGACAAGACAATGGGCAATAAACCTAACGCAATCACACTCCTTTCCTGTTAGCCACTACACGTTTCCCTAAAAAGTCTATGCAAAAATCACACAATAAACACCAAAAGCCATATGAGGGGGCAGAGGCAGGAACCTAGTAAAAACGACCACAATCTTAAAGACACTGAGTGATTAAGAAATACACAAATACTACAATAAACCTAACACTTTACTGCAAAAAAAATAGAACCTGAAGGGTGCTTGAGGAAGCGGACACAGGGACAGCAGCTTGTGAGCAACTGTGGGGTGGGATTATCTGAGATCAAAGTTGGAACACATGGGGACAGAATGTGCCTCGCGAAACAAGACGGGAACGGAGGCAGCCGGGAGACGTTTCAGGGGTGTGCATGTGTGCGCTGTATATTCCTCCGTGGCTCAGCTCAGCTGGGTACAGTTTTCTGCATCCATGTAGCGCTTTTGCAAAGGCAATTACACATAAGCAAATCGGAAGTCCGTGTTATGCTCAAAGGGTTCTGTACTATATCAAGCACGTTGAAACAAACATGTGCTTTAAAACCAAGTGGCATACAGAATTGGAAGTATAAGGTGGTAATTGCTGTGAGAAACTACAGCAGGATAATAAGGACAGCTAAGAATTAGGGTATTGTTGAATTTTTTAATGTATTCTTCTCTACTACTATTTTCATTCTATACCTACTGCTAATAAAAACCCGAGTGCACGACATGTATGCACAAGCCTGCCATCCTTCTGGTGCTTCTTCCAGCCTTCCCCATTGTATGCTGTGGTCCCAGGGCCTCCCAACACTGTGCCCACTGCTCACAGCCCTTCCACAGGGCCTCAGAGACTTTTCCCTATTCCATCCAATACGATTCGATGCATTAAAATGACAGTCTAGTATTTCCAAGTCAGCCCCGCATGTGATGAACGAGCCCAAATACATCTGAATGTCCCCCATCAGGTTGGTTTGTGTTCAGGAATCCACAGATTCACCCTGGCAAAAAAAAAGGGGGGGAGGGGTTGATTATCTTCTCTTCACACATTCCCTGTGGTCAAGACGCTGTTGAGAACTTTCAGCTGTTTCACATACTTTGAGAACTTCACTCCAACTCAGTACAGCCCATTCCCATCTTCCTTTTCCACATCTGCTCATTCCTTATTCTAACCCAAACTAACCCCTAACAAGACTCCAAAATTGTAATCACAGCTTTCCATCAAACCCCGCCAATTGTCTACCATAAATGTGTGCTGCTCTAATAACCAGAAAGCTTTCAGTTCTTACATATCAAAGTTCATAGCCAAACAAGGATTTGGATATGAAGCTTGGGGAAGGGGGAAGCAGGCAGAGAGACTAGGGGGCATGTGCACGGTAAACCCCAGGAGGCAGGCCCTGAGCAAGCAATGGCAGGGCCGGTGGGGAAGCCGGGGCAGTGGGACACCCAGGAAGGCTCCTGAGCAGGGCCTCCCATCCTAACACCCCCCGGCTTGGTGGTTTCCTGTCTTCATGTTGCAATGATGCAAACATTAAATCTTTGGTGCTGTCAAAATACGGAGATTTTAAGCTGATTGCTCATCTCCCTGTTACACCCTTCTTACACATCTGATGAAGATAGCTTCTGTCAGTGCTTAATTAAATCAGATTTGATTAAGGCCTTACTCGGGGACCCTACTTTGTGTTTCCTAATCTGAACTAGATCTTTTTTGTTTCTCAAAAGGCTTTTTCAGCCACAGCTGCTGCCGGGGTAATTAGGGAACGATGCCCCTCCGGGCAGCCAGGAGGTTGAGCTGGATCACAGGCCCATTCAAGCTTTCCAGGGGTGAGTGTCCTTAGTCAGGGGCCAACAAGCACTACTGTCCAGGGGCGGGCTTCTCTGACGGGACATCGGGGCTCTGGGGATCTCCTGTGCTGTTGGGATGTGCTACAATCCCATTTCTGATGGTGTTCTCACACCTACACATAGAATAAGGTTTTTCCATTATTATTTGACACACTAAGAAGTATTCCAACCCATTCAAATCAATCTCAAATTGCTCGTGGGAGGGGAAATTAGAACAAGTCCTCTGAAAAGCAATTTGGCAATATCTACCCAAGCTCTAAGTGCACAGACCATCTGACTCTGGAATTTATCCTGCCAATACACTTGCACATGTGCAAAATGGCACACATACAAAGTTATTCATTGTAGCGCTGTTTATTACAGCCAAGAAGAAACCAACTATTCTTCTACAGAGCAGAGGACTGAATAGAAGTTTCTACATACATGCAATGCCATACTATGCAGCTGTTAAAATAGGAAGCACTTTATTTACTAAAATGGAAAAAGCCTCAAGAAATATTAAGTGAGGGCGTCTGGGTGGCTGAGTCCGTTAAGTGGCTACCGTCAATTCAGGTCATGATCCCAGGTTCCTGGGAGCCTCACATCCATCCAGCTCCCAGTGGCTCACTCTTTCAAATAAAAAAAAATAATAATAAAAAAATATTAAGTGAGAAGTAGTGCATATAATAGATTATATTTTTTTTATTCTAAGAAGGTAAATTATACTTTTTCTCTATTCATAAAAACAGAGGGAATTAGTAACACTGCTTACGTGTAATGGCAAACTGGTGAGTTTGCAGAATGGGAGTAGAGAATATCGCCTGAGAGAAGGTAGGATATTTCACCACACTGTTCAAAGTTAGAGCCAGGTGAATGTGCCACTCTTTCAAAAAACAAAAACAAAAACAAAAAACCCACCAGTTTAATTAAACTACTTTAAAAATTTGGAACAAAAGTTGTATACCTTTTGGAATACCATCCCCACCCTAAAAGCAATGGTTGTATGCCAATCTAGGAGGGAGACTTTGGGCACACTGGGTCCAGTGGACCCCTGCTCCCCTCTTCCTGACTCTATTCAAGCTCCATCCACTCCAATGTTGACCCCTTTGTAATTCTTCAGGTAGCCTCTCCTGTCTCCCCATTATAAACTGTCAACTCACACAGGTGCTGCCACCCAGGAACCAGCACAGCCCTGCTGTCCCCTAGAACTGGCATGTGACCGAAAACCACAACCAGCATCCACAGCAGCCCTGGCTGGATGACGAGGCTACATGTCCCTATTATGTTTTTGTCAACTACTAAATCTGGAGAATTCTTCCAGAAGCTCCACCAGCCACCTCCCCTGGACCTAGAACCCCATTTATAGTTTTTCAACAGTACATACTGCATTTATTCCTTGGAAATATTTTCTAAAGAAAAAAATTAAGCCAGTCACCACTTTACTTACTGTATTCTTCCTTCTAGAATTTAACCCATACAAAAAACTAACTATATACAACCTCGGGTCTTGCGTTAGGTTGCAGTGCTTACAGTCTTGGAAAACTCAGTTCCACAAATGCTAGGTTGGACTCAAGTTTTGAGAACCAACTAACCTTTTTTTTTTTTTTATTGTGTTACGTTAGTCATCATACAGTACATCATTAGTTGTTGATGTAGTGTTCCATGATTCGTTGTTTACATATAACACCCAGTGCTCCATGCAATCCATGTCCTCCTTAATACTCACCACCAGACTCACCCACCCCCCAACCAGAACCCTTGGTTTATTTCCCAGAGTCCACAGTCTCTCATGCTTCATATCCCCATCTGATTCCCCACCCCCTTCATTTTCCCTTTCCTTCTCCTAATGTCCTCTACCCTATTCCTTATGTTCCACAAATAAGTGAAAACAATATGATAATTGATTCTCTCTGCTTGACTTATTTCACTCAGAGTAATCTCCTCCAGTCCCATCCATGTTGATGCAGAAGTTGGGTATTCATTCCTTCTGATGGCTGAATAATGTTCCACTGTATATGTGGACCACATCTTCTTTATCCATTCATCCATGGAAAAGCATCTTAGCTCTTTCCACAGTTTGGGTATTGTGGATGTTGTTGCTAGGAACATTGGGGTACATATGGCCCTTCTTTTCACTACATCTGTATCTTTGGGGTAAATACCCAGTAGTACAATCACTGGGTCATAAGGTAGCTCTATTTTTAATTTTTTGAGGAACTTTTTCCAAAGTGGCTGTATTCCCACCAATAGTGTAAGAGGGTTCCCCCTTTCTCCACATCCTCTCCAATACATTTTTTTTTTCCTTGTTGGTTTTGGCCATTCCTACTGGTGTAAGGTGGTATCTCAATGTAGTTTTGATCTGAATCTCCCTGATGTCTAATGATGATGAACACTTTTTCATAAGTCTGTTAGCCATTTGTATGTCTTCTTTGGAGAAGTGTCTGCTCATGTCTTCTGCCCATTTTTTGACTGGATTATTTATTTTTTGGGTGTTGAGTTTGAGGAGTCCTTTTAGAGATCTTGGTTATCAGCCCTTTGTCTGTAGTGTCATTTGCAAATATCTTCACCCATTCCCTAGGTCACCTCTTTGTTTTGTTGACTGTTTCCTCTCCTGTGCAGAAGCTTTTTCATCTTGATGAAGTCCCAAAAGTTCATTTTCCCTTTTGTTTCCCTTGCTTTTGGAGAAGTGTCTTGAAAGAAGTTGCTGTGGCTGGGGTCGAAGAGGTTACTGTCAACTAACTTTAGAAGAATGAGAAGTCTTACAAAAGAGGTTATTCAACCTCCTCATTGGTTTCTACTTCAATCAGTATTTGAAAATTCAAAACTTTTTTTAAGATTTTATTTATTTAACACAGAGAGATAAGTAGGAGGAGTGGGAGAGGGAGAAGTAGGGGGAGTGCGAGAGGGAGAAGCAGGCTTCCTGCCAAGCAGGGAGTCTGACATAGGCTCAATCCCAGGACCCTGGGATCATGACCTGAGCCAAAGGCTGATGCTTAATGACTGAGCCAGTCAGGTGCCTCTGAAAAACAATTTTTTATCCGAGCATAAGCATTGGACTTTGTGTGTCTTTTCTCTCACATGAATGTCCCATAGCAAATCAATCTCATCTCTATTTTTGTTTTAAAAAATGCTTTAGTTTTTGAAACATGCCTGGGAATACTTCATTAACTAGTGGTCAGAATAAGTTCTAATATGAGCTACGAAAACCTCAGTGAAAACGAAGAACAGGGGAATGCTAATTCTAACAAGACTTGTGACTGTGGCACCAGCTTTCCCCCATGGTCACGACTGGGCTTCCGCCAAGTGTTGGCTGAGTCACAGCCATATTTAACCTCACCATTTGTCTTTGGGGTAAAGAATGGGCAGGAGCGAAAGAAATCATGGTAAACATCAGAACCCCAGCACTACTGCGGAGTCATCAGCTGAAATGAAAGACGAGCAAGACACGTCTGGGCTTACTATTCACACCGCCCAGACTGTGTGACTTCCTACTTGTTATCCTCAACTGCTACCAGACAGCCAGACCCCAATGGTCATAAAGCTGCTGGAACGGGAGAAGAATTTATTAAGCATCTAAGCTAATCACAGATAAGCTAAAGGACACTAGCCAAATACAAGGGTTCCTCCTGACCTGTTTCCAGAAGCCGATTCTGCCTTCAGGCAAACACTACTTTTTAGACAAACCCTGAAGTGTGAGGATGAGAACAATTTAATGCTGAATTTTAACTGTCATTATCTGAGGTCTTGTTCTGAAGCCAGCTGTCCTGCCCTCACGAGGACCAGCCCCAGGTAAAGCTGAGCTCACTTAATAGAGCTGCCCCCTAGCCCCACCCTCGGATCCCATGGGGCCAACCCCTGTCCCGCTGAGGCAGCACACAAGGCACGCGGGCTCCAAGGTGTGTGAGCAGACTGACGTGTGTGGCGTTCAGCCAGCCTGGAGGGGACGGCACCATACCAGGTGACAAGCAGGACCCACCACTCTAGACGGGTCCATGACAAAGAGTCCATTCCCTAAGTGTCCCCAGTAGGTTCATGACTTGCCGGCTGGACAGCTCAGTCCATGCGAGGCCTGACACCACGAGCCGGTCACAGGCTACTGCTCAGCTTCCAAGCGTGCTCACCATCACTTCATCCAACACAGACGTGAGCCTGGCATGCTCACCGATCGATCAGCATAAACCCAACACAACCGTTGAGAATTTCCAGGGCCCACCTCCTTCCTTGCTAACCCCTGCCTTCAAGGAGAAGATCAGCTTCATAAAGAGGGGAGCCCAGGAAGAAACACGAGCGTTCATCAAGGGTCATTTAACAGCACAGTCCACTGGGAGCCCCCTGATGCCTCCAAAGTCATAGAGGCCAGTACTTTCAAGAAAAGGCAAACCCTTTCTCCAGCTTATTTTTAGGGCTTCCCAGGAGCCTGGGTTCCAGAGCTGAGGCTCTTCAGTGGGCTCATTCCGTGACTTAAGCATCTGCTCTTCTTGATATGGAAAGTAGGGCCAAATCAGAGAGCCCCCTCTTCCTCCTCGGCCACGTGGGCCGACGCTGCCCAAGGAAGCCCTGCCATCTCTCAGAGCTCCGTCAGACACACGAGCCCCCTATTTATAGATGCCTCATCCGCCCACCCCTCAGGCACTTAAAAGAGCCTGGGTTCCTCCTAATCCAGGGGCAGCACAGATGCGTGGTGACTGTCCGCATTTGCTCGCACAGAAAACCTAAAAATTACAAGCAACAAGCTGCTGCAGGGCAACTCCTGAGTACCAGCATTCTTTCCTTCCATGGTTTATGTCAATTCATGAAAACATGTGTGAAGCATCTGCCTTTTTATTTAAACAGAAAGCAAGGGCTCAGATTGCCGTGCTGGTTAACCCCACAGCTAAATCAGGAGCTCCGTCGATGGGAGAGGCACCCTGGAGTTAGGTCACCACAGCTGCCCCGGCCACCAGCTGCCCAGGAGGCCTCCCTGTGAACCGACGGGGAGACAGTCAACACCGGAGCAAGGCCAAAGGCTTAGCGGAAGAGTAACGGTTCCTTCTGACTTCGCTGCCGGGGCATCGGATTCCAGAGTACTCTCAACTGAAGAGAGGAACGGCACATTGTAATTATCTTAAAATCCCTTTTACTGCATCCAGTGTTATTTCACAACATTTTCCTTGAATTTGATACGGGTAAGAATTTAATATGTTTACGGCCAGACCAACTGTAAAACGAATAAGCCTTAATTTTATTCAAAGTTCTTCTGAGAGCTATTTTCTCTTCCTTTTCCTCTCCCACTAACATGGAGCCTTCCCCTCCAGCCCGCTGTTTTCGTCCTCCTACTTAGAAGAGTGAAATTCCCATCTGGCAAGAGAATGTAGGCTCTGACCGAAGGGTCTGACTTCTGCATGCCTCTCATGCACACGTTTTCATCGTAAGCCTCAACTCCCGTTACCTCGGTTTCACTGGGCTACCCCCAAATCTCAGCCAAGGTCTGGAGTACAAAGCACTCGAACCCACGTGGAGAATCTTCAGACTGCGTTCACAAAAGCAACATGTGTGCTTTCTTTAGGAAAAAAAAATTAAAATGACGAGCAACAGAGAATAAAGCATTTTGTTCTATCTTTCTACCCCTAAAGTCTTTACTTGGAATGAGACACATTCTAGACGCTAAGCTCTGTGAAATTCCTTTTCAGAATACATTAGAACACGAAGCTGTGGGGAAGCATCTATCCTCAGGGCTGACCCCACCACTCTGAACCTAATCCGAAATGGGGACGTACGTTTAAATGCAAAGAGATGCCTGGCCGCCAATTTCCACCACCTACCTACAGGAACAAAAGGCAGTGCATCGTGGAGACCAAAAATGATGACTTTTGGTGGGAAAACTGAATATGGTTTCTTACATTATGCTTAATAATATGCATTAATAGGTCTAATGCTTTTCCTGTTCGTTAAAAGTAACACTTTTCAGCCCCAATTTCTTGAATGCATAGTAACCTTAAAATAAATAAAACCTCGACACCAAAAAAATCTCCAGGCCAATAAATAGTACTTGAGTAGATGCACTTCAAGAAAATAAAAAGTTGGTAAAAGAAATTAAGGCCAACATTATAATCTTCTCTAAGGCAGTTCGTTTGCTGACTGGCTTGTTTTCCCAGTATCTGGGGAGGGAATGTCACTGAAAGTTCCCCATTTGTCTTCTTCCTCTCTTAATCCTCTGCCAGTTCTTACATCTCTATGGCAGCAATAAGAGACAAGGCACGTGGTTAAAGAAATTTCCAAAAGATAGAATCTCATGAAATAAAAACATTTGCATACGGGCATATATTCTGGGTCCTCCGGTATCTCTCACCAAGGGGGAAGAAATTTAAATTGAATTAAGGAAGCTGGTCTCCTTGGTTTTGACAACCAAAACCTGTCTGTTCTTTTGAATAGAACACAGAACACTGGACAAGTGAAGGGGCTAAGAGGTGGGGAGGCCACTGCAGGCAGAGAGAAGGGCACGGGAGGGCGCTGGCCAGCAGGAGGAAGGGCATGAGCTCTAGTCTAAGGGCACCGATGTGGCTGGACGGCAAGGGAGGGGGTGGGCCTTGAAGGCAGCAGAATGTCCTGGGCAGATGCTTCATTTCTAAATTTCATGGCTAAATTTCCTTTCTAAATTTCATGGCTAAAAAGGACACCCGTGTCCAAGCTACTCAGACACTTAGGGCGTTTGAGTCTTGTTTGAAAAATTTATTTCCAGCTGATTCACAAGTTAAGCAATACAGAAGGCCAGGAGATCATCTGATGACCATTCAGTTAGATCATCAACCTTCATCAAGGAGACTGGATCCCTTTCACTTGCCGGGATGCCATGGCAAGGGAAGGAGCAGCACCACCCTTTGTGGTCTTGGACAAAGAATCACTCGCTGGTGGAACAAAAAGGTCTGCAAATGAGAATCAACAACTGTAGATACCTCAGGGTTTGGTATTTCTTTTAGGATTTGAGAAACACGCTGATAATTTTAATCCTATTGGAAATAACTAACAATGTTACTGGGGTTTATGCTAAATATAGATTTACTGCAGCCTGGCAAACTTTAAGACCTCAACCAATTAAATATTTATTGCCTTAATAAAACAGTTCAAATGAAATGAAGCTGAAAAGATACAGTTTGTCCTCAGCGACAAACCGAAGCATACAATTTAAATTTTAATGATGTATGAATAGATCCTTGCATACTAAGTCATTTTTACAAAGTCCAATTCTCTTTCTCTTTTCTTCCCCATTCTCTCACTGACAGCCCAATCAACTCTCATCCTACACCCCTACCTCTGGTTTTTGTGATTACCTATCAGAGAAGACTCATTGGTAATTTAATTCTGTCACTATTTGGTGACTAAGAAATAAAATCAAAACTGACAGAAATATACGCAAGGTAAGAATATACAGGGGTTGTGTGAGAACCTTCCCAATGAGCAAATTAGCACAAACACCTAGGATTCTGACAGATGACTTTCTCTGGTTGCTTTGGGCTTGAAGACTGCCCCTACCACAGCCTGCGCTGTTCACACAGAGAAAGGGGCACTCCGCAGAGGCCCAGCATTCCCCTGAAACATTGCGGACCTTCCAAAAGAAATGGAGATGTCCAACCCCTGTCCCGCAGTCTCTGCTCCCCAGGCCCCTGATACCCCCCTCCTAGGTTCCCCCTCCAGGTTCCATGTCTGTTTTGCACAGAGGAGTGTCCTGGGAGAAGGAGCCTTGCCCTATCCACTGCAGAGCACAGGGGAGGTACAGCAGGGGCTACAAGGTCAGCAGCAGCAGCACTCTCCCCACACTGTGAGGCCCTCCCAAGCCCCATGGTATACCATCAGCCGAGTGCTCTCCTGACAGCCTCAACTGACCTCTGGGAGCTTCCATTTCCCCAAACCCCATCCACTGCCATCTTTCTTAGGGAGCATGAGAGCCATAGACAATGAAATCCCCTACCCAGGCCCAGCCCATAGAATGTGCTAGATAAACATGGCAGGGGGGCTGCTACTATCCTCGCAGTTGTCATCACCACTGGCAGCCAGCTGGGGCCACTGGCCTGCCCCCCAGGGTCTGGGGATGAGCTAACCTGGGTAGACAAGTGACCCAGTGGTCCTGGGTAAGGGAGGAGCTCCTCCTGCATTGTCCTGGTGTCGCTCTGGTCCTTCTTGATACCTTGTGCTCTGGAACACTCTGCCAAATTTAGTTACAGAGAGAAATGTAGGGTCCCCCCCCCCCCAGAAAATGTCCTTTCTGCACTCTGGAAGACAGAGTCCTAGAGATGGATATGTGGAGGTCAGAAGGATTTGGTTTTCCAACTCCTCTATTAGTAGGACTTTTAGGTCCATGTACTTTACAATGAAAATCCGTTTCATCATCTTAAAGCAGGAAGGACTCCCTCCCTGAGGCTGCACAAGGAGCTGTTCACAGAAACCTCCATGTGGCTCCTCCTGGGCTCATTCCATGGTACCCCACAAGATCGGTCACCTTCAGACCGTGTTCTGTCAGTCTCTCCTAGTAGTGCTCCGAGGGTGGGAAAGGAGGTAGGCCCGCTAATGTCAGCATGCACCCCTGAAAGACTGTACAACCAGAAGCAAGCTGTCCAAGGTTTCAACTCTAAGCTCAACTTTGCTTCAAAGGCCAATTTAAAATAGCATTTTAAATTGGGTTTTAAAATTACATAGGCAAATTCACAGGAACAGAAAGTAGATTCATGGTTACAGGGCTGAGAGAGGGGAGAATGGGGAGTTACTGCTTTTGGGTACAGAATTCATTGGGGAAGATCAAAGTTCTGGAAATGGTGATGACACTGGTCCAACACTGAATGTAACTAGTATTACAGAATTGTATGCTTAAAAGGGCTAAAATAACCAAGTCTGTTATATGTATCTTACCACAGTGACATTTAATTGAATTATATACAGAATATGGCAAGTGCTAGAGAATAAGGAGAACTCAAGCATTTCAATCAGTTTAAGTGTGCCTTAGAACTGGCCATGAAGGACATGTATAAGCCCGGGCTGCCTGGCATTATGGGTGTGGCTAGGATTGACAAATGGAGATGTGACCCCAGGAGGGTCCATCTCGACTCCAAAATCAATTCACCATCCACAGGGAGAGCATCCCCCCGTCTCCCCAGACTGCGAAGGAGTATGGGCTCCCTGGTCCCATCAGCAGCTGGGGCCTCAGAGCACAGCCCACACAACAACCTGGTGCCATGTTCCAGACTCACATTAAGGACAGGTCACACTTACTGCTTTCTTCATCAGGGAAATCATTATAGAAACCTCTGGGAGGGAGCCACAGGCTCATCGTGTCTCTCTGCATGCCCCCCTGCAGGTGAATCAGAACACAGGTGGTACT
This sequence comes from Mustela nigripes, assembly GCF_022355385.1. Taxonomy (NCBI): domain Eukaryota; kingdom Metazoa; phylum Chordata; class Mammalia; order Carnivora; family Mustelidae; genus Mustela; species Mustela nigripes. The sequence goes on along the minus strand of NC_081564.1, from coordinate 55,718,194 downwards.
GGGCCATTCACCTGGGAAACACGTATCTTCACCTCTGGGCCAAGGGGACAGCGTCGGCCACCCAACTTAAGGCCACTTTTTGCAAACACCACCAGACACTAACTTTGGGCTTATGATGGAAAACATGAAGAGCCCATCTTTTTGACAGGGTTCTGATCACTATTACTAAAAACTAGAGCATTTCAATTATACAACCGAGTTTCTGCAAGGCGGGCACTCCTCTGGTCCTGGTTCTGGCCAAGCCCATTGATGGCTGTTCCACTGAGTCCTTCTTGGAAACAAGGTTCTCCACGCGGCCTTGGTGGGCAGAGGCCCTGGCCAGCCTCTGGGGACAACTTCACTGGTGAGCTCTCTGGGACACATGTGCCAAAGCCACGTGCCGCCAGGCAGTGAGCAAATTCTATCATTCACTTTTTCACGTATTGGATTTTATGTTCTTTTCACAATTATATTTCCACACCTAATCAATATTTTTTGTCCTTAATATTACTCAATAGTAAATTCTTACTAATTAAGGCAAAAAATCTGAAATGACTGTGGCAAAAGCTATTTTGACTATTATAAAATTGCTTTAAGAGCCAACGCTTCTCTCGACCTTCAGTCTTGCTTTAGGGGGAAGCAATCCACCTGGGCAACTCTTCCCCAGACCTCCATCTACCTCCTCATGAGGAAAATGTCACAAGAACCTTCCAAGACCTTTAGATAGCTTTCCCAGATGTTCAAGAATAAATACAACTGTTTCCTCAACGCTTGTCAATCACCCTGATCTTAAATCGTGTGCATTTAAACAGCGTTTAGTTGTTTTTTGTTTTAAGAATGGCAGCAGCTTTTCCCTTTAGAGTTTGCCCCATTTATATAAGTTTTAGTTTAATTTTAAATAGAACTAAGGTCATTTTTATTTTCTCGGTAAGTAGCTTTATCTTACATTGTTCTCTAAATGCGTGGATGAACATAATGGAAGGCCCTTGCATTTGTACAGATACCCTTATTATACTTGTTTAAAAGTGCTAAAGAAAGGGCACTGTTTGAGAAGCTCTTCTGTCCCCCGCCACCCTCCCCCTAAGGCCATAGCCCCAGCACTGTTAATATCCCCCACCTTGCTGACTCTGTGGGGTAGGGAGAGGGACAGTCCTGGTTATAATTAGGCAAGTACAGAGCACACTTTATACAACGGGCTCAATTCCTACTCTACAACTCCAGTGATCCATTTGTCACCCCACAGATGGCCCATCAGGGCCTTATCTATTTTAGGAGCGTCTCAGTGGGAGGGAGAGGGAGGTCAAGGGAGCAGCCATTGCTGGGAGCAGCCCCTACTCAAAGGGAGCAAGGCAGCAGGCAGGTCAATCTGCCAATGGTGGAACAGTAGCCTTCATTTAGGTTCTAAAGCAGAAGAGTGTCAGATAATTCTGGAATAAGTTAAGTACTCTCTCATTTGGGGAGGAGGAACCAGAATCTTGGTTCTGCTCTCTTTTTGGAAATTAACTGTTGCACTTGCACTGTCCTGTGCCAGTAAGGCCAGGTTTTGGAGATGCACCCATGTGAGCACCTACTCTATGTTGGGCTCCAAACATTTTCAATGTGGGCATTCTATTATACCAACAAAAAGCAATAATAAAGAAAACATCGGGCACAGTGAATAAGATAAAAACAACCACTGAAAAATAGGAACAAGCGTTCTAGTGGTCAGATCTCTGTGTGCTCTAAGAACTAAAATTCAATGATTAAATATCCTTTTATAAATGTTAAAATATAAACAGAGCTATGAAATCAATTGCTTCCTCCTTAAGGATCACATAATTGCCCTTAGAGGAATTACATTATTTTTAGTAACTTTCTTTACACCAGATCGCAAAGAAATTAACAAAAACCCTTAAGTTATAAAGGTGAAATTTAAAATGCATTAATTTATCAAAAATGTATGAGGATAGTCTTTTCAACAAATGGTGTTAGAACTGGGTATTAACATGCAAAAGAATAGGCTGAACCTCACACCATATACAAACTCAATAGATCAAAGACATAGATGTCAAGGTTAAAATAATAAAACTCTTAGAAAAATACATTGGAGTAAACCTTTATAATATTTATGATTATCATATTTGATATCATTGATATTTGATTAGCCAACAATTTCTTACAGGGCACCAAAATCAGAAGAAATTGATTGTAGGTGATGGCGCTCCTGGTCAATGTTCTTTTCTTCTGATCATTTTTCTCATGCTTATTGTTTCTCTAACTGCTCTCTCTCCAACTCCCATGATAGAACTGATAAGGGCCTTCAGGGAAGAAAGGATATTTGATTTCCAAGTCCTAGTAAGAGTTGGACAAGCCACTATGAAACCACATTTCAAGCAGTGAGCACTATTTCTCCCTAAAGCTGCTGCCCCAGCTACCAAAGCAGCCCCCACCACACCATACGAGCCAGGCTATGGGACAGATATCAAAGCTATGGTTTCTTCCAGTGGCCAGAACTCAGCATTTGATCTTCACTTCTGAAGACTGACAGCAAACCATGACCTCTTCCTTCATTCACTCACTGAAACAATAAACATTTATTGAGCATCTATTTATTACCAGGCCCTAAAATATACATAGTACTTGGTGCTGAGAACACCAAGATGAAAGGCAAAGTCAAGGAACTCAGACTAGTAAAGGAGTCAACAAGTCAACCATAACCCATATGTGGGCATCCAGACCAGGCAGATCAAGTGAAGGAGGTTCACTGAAGGAGCAAGCACAGAGCTGAACAGTGAAAGACAACAAGGTGCTAACCAGGTGAGGAAAAGCAGAGAAGGGTCATCAGCATGGAACAGACATGACAAACCGCAGCAAGGATGAGGAGTTTTTACTGACTCTTGGAACTGCCAACCATGTGTTATTAATCGTTAAAACAACCATTCTTGTCTATTTATTGATATCATGCCTACATGTTCAGATCAGAAGCCTGATTTTTTCCAGGCCATAAAAAGCAGGAGCTAAAGGAAATGAGCATAGTCCTCAGCCACACTCAGGAGGAGCACACTCCTCCTGAGTGTGGCTCCTCCTCACTAGTGAAGGAAGAGTGACCCACTGTCAATGGAGGATGGTGGTTCAGATGGTCTCCTCCTGGAAGACAAGGAATTTGGCAGGCTGTCAAGCTCAGCTCCCTAAGAAGCACTAGCCAGGCCTCAACTCAAGACTTTGCCCTGATTTTAACTGGTTCTATCACCTCAACCAGTCACCGAAGTTCTCAGGCCTAGCTCTCCAGCAGGGAAGTAAGCAAAGCATTTCAGGAGCCCCTCCCAACAAGGATTGTAGGACCTGTTCAACTCATCTACCACAGACCACTTCCCCAGTCATCGCTCATACACTTTTTACTTACCCAGCCCAGTAATGTGATCCCTTCACTGTGGAGTCAAGAGGCCTGCCCCTTCTAAGGAGGTAAATCACTACACACTCTGGGCTTGACTCCTGGGCTGGGGGTATCCTTGGTCTTCCTCATGATGGACATTTCCAGCTCTGGCCAGATTCTAGTCCCTGTGCTCTTGGCTGCTCCCTGACAAGTCCCCAGCTCTCCAGCCCTCACTCCAGTGGCCACTGGCACAGCATCCTGGATGTGAGCCAATTCAGTGCATGGTCTTCAGCTTCATCCTCTGGTGAGGTTACCACCTTTCCCACTTGGTGCCATCAGTGCTCCCACCCACCCCATGCTCTCTATACCTTTCACACCTCCCTCTCAGCTGCCCTGTAACACTTGTTAGCCCTGCCCACAGCATCCCCACCTAGAGGGTTAACCCTTTCAAACACGCCTCTCCTGGGCATGCATTACCATCCACTAATGCAGGCCCTGCCTTGTAAAATCCTGCCAAGGGGGCCTGAGTTTTGCCAGGCTGATATGTGCATTTCCTCTTAGTGACAAAGGCCATCTTCAAGATTCCACATTTATATCCCCCAATTTTGCACACCATTCAGCTCTTTTCTTCCTTTACAACCGACCATAACCACTGCCCACTGAATTTCCTACTACTGATTTTAAAGGTTGGTAAAGGGACAAGACAGAAGGTTACAAAGCCTACAATCAGTTTGTTTCTGGTTTTGTGTCCTGTAAGAAATCATTGGCTGATCAAATATCATAATCATAAATATCATAAAGGTTTACTCATGTTTTTCTCTAAGACTTTTACCATTTTAACTCCAACATTTAGGTCTTATCCATTGAGTTTGTATATGGTGTGAGGTAAGGGCCCAACCTATGCTTCTGTATGTTAATATCCAGTTCTAACACCATTTGTTGAAAAAACCATCCTCATCCATTTTTGATAAAGTAATATATTTTAAATTTTGCTTTTACCCTGGAGAAGTAGTCATCAAGTATAGCCCAAGAGCTCTGCAAGGTGGTCTCAGGATTGTAGGGGGTCTCCCTGCAGGAAGTTGAGCAGCCAAGGCCTCACACTCCTTGGCTTCAAACACTCCCTACAGCATTTGCCTTTGTTTCCTCCTAGAAAGGACTGTGCTACTTAAATAGTTGACAATCACTGACAATGTCACCCTACAAGTGTTATCATTACCCTTTTACAGATGAGGACACTGAGGGGCACAAGTTAAAAAGGATTTTCAAGACCCCAGCCAAGGAGTGGCAGCGCCAGGATTCAAATCCACACTCTGAAACTGAGTCTACACTGAATGTGATTTAACACAGGGTGTCTATAGATCTCAAAGCAGAGTTTAGTAAAGCAGCGTAACATGCAGCAAGAACGTGGCTTTGGAGTCAGGCAGACCTCCCTACAAATTCTTGCTTGGCCACTTACACCTGTGTCTTTGTTGGTCTCTGAATCTTTTTGAGTCTCCGTTCTTATTTGTAAGATGAGGATGTGGCTACCCATTTTGCAAGGCTGGTAGACTTGAACCTGACTGGAGTAATGAGTGTGAGCCTCCTAAAGCCGTGCTGGGAGCCCATGACAGATGTGCTTCTCCAGCACCAGGGCTGTTACTCCCATGGCGGCTGTTTATGAGCACAGGCAACACCGACAGCATCTGCAGAGAAATGCGAGTTAGGGAGGCCTAAGGAATTCCTGGAGACTAGAGCTAAAGGAGAATTTGAGAAGTAGTAATTCTTCATTTAACTGCACACTGGCAGGAAGCTCTGTGGCCTTACCAAAGCCCCCTGGGCCTGCCCTACAACTGCTTTTTCAAAACAACAACAACAACAAGAAGAAACAAACAAACCTCCATGCACATGAGAAGAGAAGACAAGGAGAGGCAAGTGGAGAGGAAGAGGGCAGCCAGAGGATGGCAGCCATAGCCTTATCACTGCGTGATCCAGGCAGACCACACACTGCCACTGCCCATCGATGGACACTGGGGGCCTGCTATGTGCAAAACGCTGGACTCATATATGACCTCGTCCCTCAACAGACACAGAAGCATGTATGCTTAGTACATGTTTTCAGGTGGGTGGGGGCCAAGTGGATGGAGGGATGGTGCGACGAACCCAAACGAAAACTCATGCGTGATCTGATTACACTCACTGATGAGTCCCAGTGTGGCCTACCATTAATACACGACCTTCTGCCAATAGCCCTTCTTCTTCACCACCCCCATGAAGGTGGTTTATACACTGTTCTGACTCTCAAGCTGCCAGCCACAACATGCAGCATCATTAACTTCCCTAATAACACTCCCTAATGACAGGGGGCAGAAGATCTCAGGTAAAAGACAATCAGATCGTATTCATTCATTCCAGGTGAGAATGACTGAGACGAGAGAGGGCAGATTTTCTGAAGAGTTTGCTAGTCTAAGTGCACCTCCTCTGAATGTCACATGTCAGAGCTCTCTGTATCCCTCTCTTGGAAAGGAAAACTATTACGAAAGTAGAATATTTAGCTTTTAAAAACATGAGAATACCAAGGAAGATAGGAAGATGGGTGGGTTGGTGAGCTGCCCAGCTCAGACAGCCCAAATCCCTATCTCTGTGTTGGGCCATATTTCCACAAATCCATTTGGAGTGGCGATGCCTGTTAATGGCTGTTTGCAGCCAACATGTGACCCAGCAGCAGCTGGCAGGATCCTGTGACAGCCAGCGCTCACTTTCCTCTGCCTCTAAATGCATCTGCAGGTGCCATATTGCTTTAAAAAAAAAAAAAGACAAAGCCCCAGTATGAGCTTAGGGCGGATCAACGTCCATCAAAGTACACACTCCTGATATAATTTCCCACCAGGCCATCATCAAGAACCTACTACATGCTTGGTAATGCTGGGCAGATCCCCGCACAGCTGGTTCAACTCCTGGAACCCACAGGCAAACTTGATATACCATGTTTTAAATAGAAACAGCCTTGCTTACTTTAACCAACCAAGAGAGAAAAGGGAAAATATGTATTACACAATGTCCAGTACCCATGAACCTTAGAGCCACAAATAAGAGTTATTCCTCCCTGAGGACAAGCAGCACATCTGTTCTGTATTTTGACACGTTCATCGTCATAGAAAGGTCCTCACAGCAGGGTCCTTGGGAAGTGTATGAAGATGTGTCATTCGTTCGTCCCAAGTTCTACAAATATAGGTCCTGAGCTTTATTCCTCTGGTTTTTTATCATCTTATTTTTCACCTGCATTTTACATGTTCAAGAAACACTTCTTTTTTTTAAGATTTTTATTTATTTATGTGACAGACAGAGATCACAGGTAGGCAGAGAGACAGGCAGAGAGACAGGGGAAAGGAGGCTCCCCGCTGAGCAGAGAGCCTGATGCAGGGCTCAATCCTAGGACCCTGGGATCATGACCTGAGCCAAAGGTAGAGGCTTAACCACTGAGCCACCCTGGCGCCCCAAGAAACCCTTCTTTAAGATGTAACACATCCACCAAATAATGGAGCCACAGAAATTAGAACTTTAAGATGTAAATTGGATCCTGCAAGCATTCCATGGCCATCAATTTGGCTCCTAGTGTGACCGCAACCCCCCACGGCCACCACCATCTAAGAAGGCAGAAGGGGCAAGCAAGAGGAACATCTCCAGAGTTTTAAAAATATATTTTGATCTTTGTACTAAATCCTTCCGCAAATTAAAATTTTCCCTTAAAATATAATTAGACAAAATCGCAGCCTCTGTGCCTCGAGATGGTTTCCATTGAACCACCCGGTTCTATGGGTGCTGTCGGGTCCATTTCCCAGATGCACAGATGGAGACTGGAGAAGTCCGAGGAAACAGCTACTAAGTGGCAGTGCCAAGAATTACACCCAGAACTCCAACCCCCTATCCATTTCTCATTCTGCTTGATGGGGCTGATGTTTTTTATAAGAGAGAAATGAATAGTAATGACCTTACAAAAGCCTGAAAATTAAAGAGCATTAGACACATCATTTAGTTGTCCATTGGTTTCCCATCAAAGTGTCACCACGTCTTTGACTTCATAATCCCATCTAGTGATTGGTATCTCAAAGGACTCAACACCATTCTAGACCAAAGCTGGCAGCTCAGCCACCCTTGGATCTGGGAACAGGAAGAACAGTACCGTGACCACAGGGCACCTTGACTCACCCCGTGGTCGTGCCCCCAGTGCCCTGCTAGCCACCGGGTCAAGGAGGAGAATCCCAGGAGCATACTCGGGCCTTAGTATCATCCAGGAACTTGTCAGAAACCCAGGATCTCTGGTTCCACCCAGACCCACCAAATCCGGGTCTCCAGGGGACACACAGAGACTGAAGTTCACGCATCTGCAGCCCGATGGGAGGTCAGGCCATGTTATATACAGCTCTCACCTTGTTGGCATACTGGCCACTGTGCCTGGTCCTTCACACTGCTAGCTCACATGATCCTATCAACCCTATAAGGCGGACACTGCAATCCCTGATTTACAGGTGAGGGAGCGGAGACCTGGAGAGAGGAGGGGAGGTCACAGAGAGGCTAGAGGCTGGGTCCATACACCCAACCAGTCCCCAGGACCTGCTGCTTCCTTCCCAGGAGCAGACCACACCTGGCATCTGCCGGACCTGGGGCTGGCTCTCCAGAGGCCCTGTCCAGTTGGCCCCACAGGGGGCAGTGCGGCCCTGGAGGTGAGGGAGGCTGGGGCAGGGAGCCAGCATTGCCCAGACTTTCAGGGGGCGGCTGGGGACTGGAAGGGGGGTCTGAAGTTACTTAACACGGCTAAGCTCAGTTTCTGCCTCTGTATAAAAGGAATAATGAAACCTCTCTCCTAATGAGGCAGAAATGTGATCCCATCAGTAGAGTGCTTAGCACAGGTGGGGCACAGAGCAAGCGTGGCTTCTAGTTACCCTGAGGGCACTGGAACAGGAGTTAGCACCCTTGAGATCCCCTGGGGAAGCATTTCAAGGACACCAATGCCCAGGCCCCACCCTGGAGTGTGGGACCCCACACTGGCCTGCAGCAGGGTCCAGGCAGCAGCTCTTTGTAGAAATTGCTCAGTAATCCTAATACAGTCACTAACATTCCTGCCTTAAATTGAAGTGTCTTTGTCAGGTGCTGGGAAAACTCTGGAATAACTTACATGAGTTATTCTAACGAAATCCATAAGTATTGTACTAACATCTTGTTAGAACTTTTTATTGTTCCATTCTTGAAGATTTGAGAGAGAGAGAGACAGAGACAGAGTGTGAGGAGTGGGGGAGCAGAGGGAGAGAAGCGGAGTCCTGCTGAACGCAGACCCCCCACGCAGGGCCCCATCTCAAGATCCCAAGATCATGACCTGAGCCAAAATCAAGAGTCAGATGCTTAACCAACTGAGCTTCCCAGGTGCCCCATTTTTTGTATTTTTAAATAAGATCTCCAGTTTTTGCTATGACTAAGTGTGAAGAGTCTTTATTGGGGCCTATCTTTTGCTGTAAAGATGAACAGTGCAGTCCCTAAAACTGAGGAGTATGCAGGATTGGTACCCAGAATCGGACACACAGAGGGTTTCTCACGTCTCCACCTTGGTTGGTGACACGGAAGGAAGACTGGTCGCGCACCCTGCAGGGAGCCTCACGGACGTCTTTTATTAGAAGTACAATGTCAATTATGGGCTTTTCGTGAACTAATCTGGATTCTTCTTTCTACACTGACACCCATGGGTACATGTCACCTTAAGCGATGTCCTACTCAATTCTGCCAGCCTCATTCCCCAGGGCAGGCTGCGGGAAGCCTGCAAAGGGCAGAAGACAGCCCCAGCCACCAACCCAACCCTCCCCACCCCCCACCCCCCGCATAAACAAGAGGATGAGACCCACAGACCTGCTCCAGCATCCTCCACTAGCCCAGACCCTCCTCCAGCTCCAGGCTTTCACGGAGCTGTCCATGCAGAGCCAAGGTTCCTGACCCCTACACCACCCCAGCCCCTCCCCAACAAAACCATTCTCGCAGATTTCCTCTTCATGGTCATGACTTAGCTCTGTCTAACCAAGGAGAGCTTTCCTACCACCGAGCCAGCTTGAGTTTCTAACTTGCGTCACTGTTGGCCACAGCTTCGGCAGAGCAGACACGCCTCTCGGCATATGTGAAACAAAAGATGATCTGAGTAAATGTTGGGTTTTCTGCAGCTGATGGAAACTCACTGTGGTTCTAGCTCAGATACTCTGCAAACTGGAACCTATTTGTTGAGGCCTGAAAAATTCAGAAGGAGGACATCCCACTCAGCACACAGCCCTTTCCCTTTCAGACACAGAGGACCGGCATGGCTCAAAGAGGTCCCACAGTGTCATATCAAAGGAGAAGCAGTGATGGTCAGGGAAAGAGGACTCATCTAATATCACGGCAAAGTGGACACCAGTCCCAGCGTTGGCAGTTGCTAGCTGTGTGACCTTAGACAGGTCACCTCTCTGGGGACATGTGTAAATATGCAGCTAGACATTAACCCAAAGGGATCACTTGGTTCTTCTCAGTCTTCCAAGCTTAGGAATCTTTTCTCAGGCCTCCTGGCTATTGAAAGAAAGAAAGAAAGAAAAAAAAAAAAAGGGAAAGAGGGAGGAAGAAACAAAGAAAGAAAAAGGGGGGGAAGAAAAGAAAGAAAGAAAAGAAAAAGGAAGATACATAGATAAATGGATAGAAGCTGGCTTTCTTCAACCGTGCAGCTTTACCAGGTTTTCTGCCTTTAAAAACCAAGAGGCAAAGCCCTGCTGGCTCAGCAATTCTTTCCCGCCTCCCCCAAAGGCCACGGCTCCCTGTCATCTCCTGTGCTCAGGGCTACCCATGCATCATCAGGACTTCAAAAGCACGTTTAAAAGACATCTGCCTTAAAAAAAAAAAAAAAAAAAAAACAGTGGATTTTTTTAATGAATTTTAAAAACATATGCAAGAGAACTGGAAACAGGTCCATATAAACACTTCGACATCAGGGTTCATAGCAACATTATTTCTAACAACCAAAACAGTGCAAACACCCCAATGTCCACCAGCTGGGGGGACGGATAAGCAGAGTGTGGTATATCCATCCAGGAGAACATTATTCAACTGTAAAAAGGAATCAAGTACTGACTGATCCAAGCTATAACACGAAGCTTGAAAATATGCAAAATCGAAACCAGACACAAAAGGCCACATGTCCTAGGATTCTATTTATATGAGATTTCCAGACAAGGCAAATCCACACAGACAGGAGATCCGTGGTTGCCAAGGACCTGGGGAGAAGAATGGGGACGAGCTCTAACGGGCACAAGGTGGGCAGTAAAAACATTCTGGAATTAGCTAGTGGTGATGGTTATACAACTCTGGATATACTGAAAAACAAGGGAGATTAGATTAATGCTTTTTCAAAAGTGGGGAGGAAGTGTAAGGGTACGTAAATGTTATCTCAAAACCTAAAATATTGAGTCTATGCACCTGGATGTGTGAGATACTAACAGAAAATTGCCCCCAGCCTTCAGTCCCTGGGAGACAGGCTGGTCACCGAGGCTACCCCCACCTGATACCATGATATCCCTGAGTCACACAACTAAGGAAGCCCCCCTCGCCCTCAGAGCCACCTGCAGGCAGCTCCCAACAAGCAGACCTAGGAGGAGAGAGGTGAGCCAGCCACGTCTACGGGACTGTCCTCTCTTTTGCGACTAACTTGTTTCTACACATCACTAAGCTGGCAAAAGGGGCATTCAGCTTGGTGGAGCCAATTACGGCCCTCCCGCGGTGCTGTCCGTGTGAGAGTTCTCCCCGGTGAGATGCCGCATGGATTAAAGCTGATCACCAGCTAAAGTGCTTCAAAGGCTTCCAGCACGTGGAGTTCCTTCACCACACTGACTCATCACAGAAGCCCAGAGAGCGCAGGGTGTCATTGTGCCCATTTCACAGACTGGGAGACTGAGGATCAGAGAAGGTCACACTCCAGTAGGAAATGGTGCACAGCGTGAACCTGGGGATCCAGCCTCCTAGTCCAGCCTCTCTAGAAGACACTTGCCTGCCCCTCCCTCCCACATTCTGGGCAGATGAGAAAGAAGGATAAAGCATCACATCCTCCAAAACATTCCTTTGCCATAACTGAAATTCAGTGGCTCACACTTGAATGAAGACTCCTCCCACTGTCCCCCCCGCCCCAAGAGCAAGAGACTCGCCAAGCTCCTGAATTCACATCTGAGACACAGAGATGGAAGTCGGTGGCCCTCTGTCTCTCTCTCTCCTTAAAATTCCTTCCTCAACGTCCAATGCCTTTGCAATCTTTTCTCCTCTGACCATTTACTCTCCTTCAGGGCTACAGCTTCTCCTCCATCCTCTGCAGACAAACAGAAGGATTCTGCTCCAGAAGAGATGGCCAAAGATAGCCACTTTCCCGTCACGTAGGATTAGACCTCCACCCCCTGATGACTTCACTGTCCAAGGACCACGCCTGCTCTCATCTCTGTAGATGTACTAAGAAAAGCACCTCCCTCGCCCCATTCCCTTGCCCCTGCTACAGGTGTCCTGCCCAGCCTCCCAGAGCCTCCCTCCCTCATCAGGCTGTGAGATACTTCTCACGCTTGAAGGTGCCCACCACCACTCACCCGGGACCTGGGAGAAAAAGCAGACTCCGGTGGGGCCGGAAGAGCACATTCTAACCTGGTCTTGAGATTGCACCTTGAGTAGCAGACCCTGGGGTCTCCACTCAAGACTTAGGAAGTAGGGGGCAGCCAGCAGCCAACCTGATTTTTTTCTTTTTAATGTGCTGCCCATCCATGGGAAGTGGGCAGGAATGCTGTTTCCATCTTTTTCTAAGACTCCACTTTTCTAAGCAACCCAGAGTGGTCAAAGTCATGAAAAGAGAAAGTAAAATGGTGATTGCAAGGGACTGGGGGGAGGGAGAAATGGGGAGTCCTTGTCGAACGGGTATGGAGTTTCCGTTAGCAAGAGGAGAATAGATCTGGACACAGACAGTGGTAATAGTTACGCAACAACATGAATCTACTTAACACCACTGAACCACAAAGTCCACAACGGCGAAGACGGTCATCTGTGTGTCTTTTCCATTTTTTTAAAAAAGTGGTTAAAGGGATAAATGGTCCATAACTTGCTTGCAAGCGTGTGTGCTTTAAAATGGGCTTGCAAACAAACATGGCTTGGGTTCAGTAAGTGGGGGGGACGCATTTCCAAATATGGAGATTCTGACCAAGCAAAAGAAATGAACAGGAAAGACGGCACAAAGGACAACAAAAGAGAACTTATGAAGAAACCGAGCCAAGGCATACTGTTGTACTAAAGATCAGTCATCTATTTAAGAAAAAACATGCCCATTTTTCTACTGAGGATACTGGATGTTTCTGACCCAAAACACTTAATTTGTATGCTCACTGAGGGACCTGAACCCCCCCACCCCCCAAATTCCCCACCCCCAATGAAAACGGTATCAAGATATTAGTTACACATCACAACTTCAGCTGGGAGAAAAATCGGCATGGGATGTTACAGAATTCAGAGCTCAGTATCTCACCTACTTTAAGCAGGATTTTTATATTTAAATTTTCGATAAACAGCAAATAATTTTTAAGCAAGCACGCCATGACAACACCTTTCCATTTTAAAAAAGCCAAAATATTTCCCTCATGTTTCTGAAGATTTTCTAAAAAGGCAATTTACTGTAGCCTGTGTGCTTCCACTGTATTTTATTTTTGCAGAAGACGCATGGCCCCACCGTGCAAGTACAATGAGGTAACGGTCTCAGGGCATAAGTTGAACAAAGGACTCTGAAGCACTCAGGAGGCTTCTTCCAGCCCAGCTGACAGCACTAGCACCACCTGAAAACCTGTAATATTTCAAAACAAATATCCTTTTAACACAATACCCTATAATTTCTCCACCTAGAGAGTGGAAGAAAGGGCTCAAAAATAGAATGGCAGATATTCAAATTAAAATTTCAGTGAGCTGTTGGCTCCTACTCCTTAGAATTGCTGCAATCCAAGAAAAAAAAAATTAAAAATTTGATGGAGGTGTGGAGAAGCTGGAAACTCGTGTACTCTTGGCGGGAACGTCCAACGGTGCCATCACAATGGACAAGACAGCTGCTCCTCGAGGAATGAGAAACAGAATGACTCAAGCATCCAACAACAACACTTCTGTGTCTATGTCCACAAAAATAACTGAAAGCAAGGTCTCAAAGAGAGATTTATACACCAATATTCACAAGTACATTATTCGCAATGGCCGACACACACAGAACGGCAGAGGGAATGTGCTTTCTCAACACCCAAGCACCAAAGACCATCTGTGACTCCACACACTTTACCCAAACATGAGCCTAAAACAAATTTTCCAACCTAACATCAGACCCAGATTCTGCCAAGATCTTTGACTCTAGTCATTCAGGGGATTGCAGAAACTCCCACAAGGTCATTCCAGCCTCAGGAAGAATGTGGAAAATTCGCCCAGCACTTTTGTCATGATACATACATTTTAATGGCTTATATGGACACTTACCTATCTAAATAAACCAAGAAGCCACGGAATCCTTTAAATCCAGTCATCGCAGCATGGATGTACTCAGGAGTTGGCATAACACCATACTGATAGGACAGTGATTTAGAAATTATGCTAGAAAGGCAGAAAGCAGAGTCACCTGTCCCTCCTACCAAGAGATTCAAGATCTGCATGGAGATGCCATCAGCAGCCCAAGAGCTGTACAAGGTCAATGCATAGCACTGAATTGTTTTCATTTGCAGAATAGCATAAATTTAATAAGAAAAATGTTAGAGATCAGAATCATACTCAAAATGTCCTTCTAACTTCCTATATATTTATTCACCTTTGTTATGTTTGTTCACGCACATGGCAGGAAAGGTTCATTTGCCTGAGTTGCCTACCCCAGTATTTACTCTCCCTTTCTCTCTTATGAGAAGAATCTGGTTTTCCTGAGAGCGTCCCTGAAGCCTACTAAAAGAATTCATTTCCAGGACACCTTAGCAGCTCTCTGCAGCTACAGAACTCAATTCTGGCTAATCTGATGTACGCAGAAACTTCCAGAAAGGCCCTTCCTCAGCCCTCCCTCCTCTCTGCTGCCTAAAATACAGGAGTCATTGAGGGGTTATGCCAGGAATGACAGAGCCAACAGGAAAGAGCAAACTATGTCTCTAATGACCTTGGGACCACCACACCAGCCCTGGAGTGCATCTGCCTTGAATTCTTTTACACAACAGAGAAGGAACCTTCTATCTTCAAACCATTCACTGTCGTTTTCAGCACTTTGTTACACAAAGGTAAACAATTTTAAGTAGCAACGTCAAGAATATTCTGCCATTTAAAAAGCAACCAGATGAAACAAAAACCCCAATAACATCTTTTCTAATAAAATGGCACATGTCGAATACAAGAGAGTAAGGGAAAAACCCCAAAACACTAAAATTTAAGCTGGTGAGGACAACCACCAGTAGCCTTAAGACATGCATGGTACTGTCATCCGCTTAGCAGAAAACAGAGGAAACAATGAGACATCTGACAGACATGAAAACAGAACCCAAAATAGCTAACAGGTATTCACTGGACAGTATGGTAGGCCAACTTGAGATCAGCAACGGAAACTGAGATGGGTACTGACCAATCCTCTACCAGGCAAATCCATCGGCCCATGGCTGGGACTGAATGATCTGGAGAAGTCCTAGCCCCTGTGAACTCTTAAAACTGGCTGCCAGGGCACCCTTCCAGGATAGGAGAAATTGCTGGGAGTGGCATCAAAACTGAGGAAGATAGGAACAATACGGAGGAAAGAGATGATCCAGTTAAAAATAGACAGGAACGGAGCCCAGAAGTCTAAGAGTGCCACCAGCCAAGTCCCTGAACTCTGTACTGAAATCGATATGGGAGCTCTCTGATGTTAGGAAAACAACACTGAACCAAGCCACCTTCTCAAAGTTTAGGAAAACTAATTTCACATAAAAATGAGCAACATAAAGTATAAACACTAAATCACATACAGAGTTACTGGAGCGCAAAAACAATTACGGAGCCAAATGACCACCTTACAGATGATGAAAGCATGCCAGAAAGGCACACCTAAAGAATAAAGCCATAAGTTACTTGTTAAAAAGTGAGATAAGAGATACAGAGAAAACCAAAACAACATAAATCAGAATTAGGAAAACTTAGACATGAAATGACAGAACTCAGGTATTTGAAATTAAAAAATCAGTTCAGATATATAAAACTAGAAGAAACATCTGAGTAAATGAACAGATAATGCTTTAAAACATATGTAAATTTAAATGAGGACTTTGTTAGTTCAAAAGAACAGGATTCAAAACAAAGTGAATCACCACAGGTTGACAAAGAAGATCTAACATACAGAAAACTGGAGTCCCTGAAGCCAAAAAGCCAAACAAGAGAACCACTACAAAAAACAAGAATACAAGGCTTTCCTAAAGTTAAAAAACACGTGTATCTGAAAATACATATTGAAAGAGCACACTCTGCATCTGAGAATATTGGCCTGGGAGACCCTACACCAAGACACCATCTGATTACTGAATGTTACTAAAGAATTGGAGGTAAGGGGAAGGGTCAAGAGGGTATCTAAGCAAAAACAGGTGACTTATGAAGAAAGAAGAGTAGATTATCACCAGACCATTTTTAAATTACTTTTTCATTTGAGAGAGAAAGAGAAAGATTGAGCATGAGCAGGGGGAGAGGGACAATCTGGCTCCCCACTGAGCAAGGAGTCCAGTGTGAGACTCCATCCCAGGACCCCAAGATCATGACCTGAGTCTAAGTCAGACACTTAACCGACTGAGCCATCAAGTGCCCCCACCAGACTTGCTTTTGCAATATTTTAGTCATCTCTGACTCTTTACACTCTTCAAATTATTGAGGAGCCCAAAGAGCTTTGTGTATGTGAATGATAACCACATAAGTTACCTTTTAGAAATTAAAACAAGTTTTTAAATGGTTTACCAATCAAAAAAATAACAGACATGTTTTATGCTATCATAAGTAACATTTTAGGAAAAACAACTGTTTTCCCAAGCAAGAATAATTTGTGAAAAAAGTAGTATTACTGTTATTTTTGTAAATCTCTTTCTCTCCTAATACATGACAGCCTGACTCAACTATCTATTTGTTGTGAGATCATAAGTCACATAGAAGCTTCTGGAAAGCTCCACTGTACATTCATGACAGAATGAGGTGAGGGGAAGGAAAACAACATTTTAGAATTATTAGACAATTTTTTTTTTTTTTTAAGATTTCGTTTGAGAGAGCGAGCGAGTATGAGCAGGGAGAGGGGCAGAGGAAGAGGGAGAAACAGACTCCCCACTGAGCAGGGAGTCCCAAGTGATGCTCAATCCCAGGACCCTGGGATCATGGCCTGAGCCAAAGGAAGACGCTTAACTAACTGAGCCACCCAGGCATCCCTGAAAACAGTTTGGACCTCAAGGACTCCCTAACTAGGGAGTGAGCTTTGGACACACAGAAGGACTAGAAAGGTGTCCACATAAGTGTTGGCGGTGAACATTAAACAAGAAGGTGCTTGTGCACCAAGGAGGAAACTAGGACTCAAATGAACAGGACTGGCTCTACATTTTGATAGTGTAGATTTAGAACTATACAAGTGAGCAAGGGAAAAGCAGGAAAAAAAAAAAAAAGGAAAGAAATTTAACTCTTGGAGGTAATTATATTGCCAGTGGTAATAGTGCTGCTATTCTGGGACCTCTGTGAATAGGTAACCCTATGCTATCCTAATTTTATGTCTGTGTGCAGCCTCACAAGCAACCCTAAACTTGTAGCCCACCTCTCCCCTTCCACATGCCTCCAGAACCATCTTTCTCAGCAAGGTATCTCGTCCTTATTCTCAGTTCAGCCTGCCCTAAACTGAATGCATGACCATATTCCCAAGTCAGCTGCCGTCTACCCCCAGGCCCCCCCAGGTCCGCCAGACTCCATGGGGCACCAGCTGAGCTTCGAAAGGGGTTTGACAAAAACAGCCTTTTGGCAAAAGATACTCTTAAGACCAATGAGGCAAGATTTTTAAGTGTTCCTCCATTTTTTCAGAAAGACTCAATGAAAGAAATGTCCATGTTAACATGGTTTGGGTGGGTTTTGTTTTTGTTTAACTTGTAGTTAAAAACATTCTGTGCCTTTGTATAACAATCTAAATCAAAGCCAAGATGCTGGTTTCTTCCTCTAGCACATCACAAAGGGATACCCCACACAAAGAACCCCATCTAGGTTCTAAGGCAGTGGTCGCCATTGGCAACCGAACCACCAGCAAGTTTAGTGTGAATGGTGAATGACTAGTTGCAGAAGCCAGTTCACCCTGATGCCTGGAACCACCTATTTCTTTGTTCTTTCTGATTTGTTATGATCCATATTTAATATGCCATTTTGTGTTGTTTTGGTTTTCTAAAAAAGCTTTTATTTGACAGAGATCAAGAGGGCACAAGTCCAAGCAGGGGGAAGGGCAGAGGGAGAGGGAGAATTGGATTCCCTGCTGAACACGGGGCACGATGCGGGACTCAATCCCAGGACTCTGGGATCATAACATGAGCCAGAGGCAGACACCTAACTGACTGAGCCACCTACACTATTTTGTGTTGTTTTCAGACTGTACGTCACTTCTAATCATTTTGGGGAAAAGGAAAAATACAACCATCCTTGGTTGATCACGGGACCAGGCTACAGCCTCATCCCATAGCCTCATCCCACAACCACACTTCAGTTATAACCCTGGAGTCCCTCCTTACCACCAAGACGCCCTGAAATACTCTGGTAGTGAGCAGCAACACCAGCCTCCTCTCCTCTGCCCTGACCTTTTTGCCTCACCCATTCCAACTCATCCCATCTACCATTTCTAGAATCGTCTTCCTTATAGCCCGTTCCATCTTACTTCCCTGCCCAAAATCTTACTTCCATGATTCCCTGATTTTCTATTTAGCAAAGAAAATAAAAATCACATCTTGTATTTGAAGACTGCCTACACAAAGACATTATACACAGATAACCATCTTTATTTGGGCAACCCAATATTTAAATTGGTCTTATCAGTTAGAACATGCTAATGAAGCTAGAAAGCAGACAGCATTCTCCCCTAGTAGATAGGACGGAAAGCCAAGGCATTTCTCACCTCCCTGCCCCCTCCCCCACAGTCTACACCGCCCTTCGCCATTGTTCCCTGCTTCCATCTTCTGGCCAAGTCAGATGGATTCACTCTGCTGCCACGTTCACTCTCCTCCCGCCCACATTCACTCTGGTGTCTCTCCTCCAAGTACCTCCTCAGTCACCTTCCATGTTACCTGTGTAAATCCTTCCAGGCTTTCATCAAACCACTCACCACCTCCCAAGACTTCCCCTAAGACCAGTTCCACTGTAGACCCCATGCCCCCGAATCCGGGGGGATTAACTCTCTGCCCTCACATAGGGTATCCACAGGACTCCGAGTTTTCTGAAGGTTGAGGCCATACCATCAATGCAGTTAGGAGTTAGGAACAGATCCAGTTAGCACAATTTGAGGAGAAGCAGCCAGTTCTCCCCTCCAGCCAGTTCTCCCCTCCAGGGGTTAGTCGACAAGGTCTAGAGACACTTTTTGCTGTCATAGGTAGGGGCGTTGCTACTGGCATCCAGCAGGCAGAAGCCAGGGATGGTGGTCAACGTTGCACACTGCACAGGGTCCCCCACAGTGAAGTATCCTCCCGAAACGTCAACACTGTCAAGGGGAAAAAATCTGGCTCTAGAGCGAATAAGAGAAAGAGCCCTGGAAACCCAGGCCCCTGAAAAGGGAAGGCAACATCATGACATTAGATCCAGACCCACCATAAATGCTTTCAACATTACATCTCGTTACTGAATTCTAAAATTAAGCAGCGCAGCCTCCTGCCCTGCAGCCGTCCCAGAAGCATGTGGCGGGCATGGCAGACACTCCAGCATGACCACATCACAAACTACTGGGGCTGGCTGGCGCATGGCTGCCTACTAATTTTAATCTCTCTTTCTCAAAGGTCAGGAATATTTTCAGACCTCTTAACACATGCACATTGCGGACAGACTTGATATATGTTGCTTCCAGTTGGCAGAACGTTCCATGTGCCAACACCCCAAGCCCAGTTACAGGCTTAACTTTGTCGCTGTCACTTTCCAAGGGACTCTCTAGTCTATTATCCTAATTGGCAAATGATATGGAAGTACCAGAAGGCAAAGTGTCCACAATTACATTCATAATGAAAGCTTAATCTCCAAAAGAAAACAGTAATTCCTTAAAACCGCCCTTCCCATGTGCCATCACGGTAGCCAAAAGTGAAGGAATGGGCTCCACGGTGGGGTACCGGTTAGCTGCCCGAGCATGCCGTGCAGACAAGGCCAGAGGGGGAAGCAAGAGCTACATCCTGCCTGGCTCACGTCAACCTCGGCCCTTGCTGCCTGCAGCCCTGCCACCTCCCTGGGGCAGGGGTGGAGGAGCAGACAGAGGCTGAGGCTGGGGGTCAGGACCTGGCACGGTGGGAAGCAGTCCTTCCTCCGTCCCCTGCTTGGGACAGGCTTTTTGAGCAGCTTCTTCAGCCTTGGCCTCTCTATTATATTAGCACTACAGAGAATCTTGAGGTTTTCAGGGGAAAAAAAAAAAAAAAAGGTGGGGGAGACAACTCTCTGGCCTGGGATTTCAGCTTAACCATAATCCCAAACTCCTGCCATTCTTAATTCTCTGGGTATCTTAAGGCCCACCGTGCGCTGTGCTGGGGAAGCCCATCGCAGCAGCTCCACAGAGCTCTCAGCGGGCTGTGTGCCCTGAGGAGGGGGAGGGAGGGGTTCTCACCACCTGACTTAACTCCTTTAACCACAACCAACCTTATGATTGTGTCATTTTACAGGTAAGAAAAGGCAGGCAAGAGAAACTGAACCAGGCAGACCAGCTCCAACATCCAACCCTCCTGGGGTGGGACCGGCCACACAACAGCCAGCACTCCCCATGTGCCAGGGGTTGTGACAAGCACTCCGTGTGCCCCGTCTCCTCTGTGGGGGACACGGAAGGCCATCCATCATTGTCCCTGTGGTGTGGCAGGGTAGGGGAGCCAAGCCCAGAAGTCTTAGTAGGAGTCAACAATTGGAGGGCACCAAGTCATGGGGCTCCACAGCCTGATGGGTCCCCAGCAGCCCTGCAGAGCTGAAGCTGGAGGGGCAGGACATATGACCTCTTATCCAGAACCCCCACCACTCCCATGAGATGCATGAAATGATGACCACAGCGTTACAAGAAAGTCACACTAGGAGATGAAGTCACCTACTCAAGTCATAAGTTGCTCGGTGGTCCAACCAAGGCTCTAAAACCAGCCCAGCTGAGGGATCCCCATGTGGTGGTCTCGCAAGCACCCAAGAAGCACCCCTTCAGATGCAGGGGCCCTGGTACTTGTGTGGGCAGAAAGCCAACCCCAGGTAAAATGACCCTGCCACCTGCTCCATGAGCCCTCTCCCTCAAAAGCAGGTGCTCATGTGCCAAGGGTCTCTAAGATCTTCTAAACCCAGGCCATGGAGAGGCTCTAAGCCTCGAGGGTCTCCACCTGAAGCGTCCCTCCCAGGAGCACTGGCTTCAGCACATGAAACCAGGCCTTTTGCTCACGGGAAGATGCTCTAGAATCAGAAACAGAACCCTAATGACTACAGCTCAATTCTTGGGCTCCCTACCCTCTAGTTCCTAATACCCCAGTGCCAGGCAATTGTCACTCACAGGCAGTAGGAAAGAGAGCTAAAGCAGTATCATTGCCCATCCACAGAGGTGATCTCCCGACCTTTACGGGACGGTATCATGTGTGAATGACAGGGTATTGATCTACGTGGTGCTGTCGTTCCCGCCGCGCAAATTTTGCAATCAGTGCTTCCATAAAACCTGTTCCATGAGTTCTCCAGGTCCCAGAATTTGATAGTTTAGCTTCCCGCTTCCCCCTCAGAATGTTGAGTGGAGAACCACACCAGACGTAACAGAACCACCACCGCCAGCGAAGGAGACCTGTTACGTCATTCACAAAGGGACTTTCTAAGGCAAGTGTGCCACAAACACACTCATCCCAAAACCATGTCTGGTTCACACCCTGATGTGTCAAGCCAGAAGTCAGAGCATGATGCCCTAAATCATTTTTGTGACTTAAGGAAGTGTTGACCACAAATTTCTAAATAGAAAACGTGCTCCCAGAAAAATCAAAACGGCCGAGCTCAGGACAAGGACCATGACACAGGTCAGAACAAGACCCCAGCATAGAACAGGCTCCATCTCTTCCCTACCAGCAGGCACCAAGAGAGCCTCTGGCTGCACATCGCCAACAGAGTCACATTTTATTTTCGACTCACTCCCTCTCTTCAACCTCAAATACTCTAGCCTTAAAAAGCAGCCAGCTCGGGACACTTCCCGATTTAGTTTAGCCTGGCACAGCCGTACCGCTCCAAGCTGAAAATGCTGCAGAGGCAAGAAAGGCAGAAGCAGCTGTCTGTCCACTCCGGACACACCGCCCCTTTGTGCTGAGCACACAGCTCATCTCTGAGCTGCTTGGCAATGACCCTCCATGCCTCCGAGGGAAGGGGTCCAGCTAAAATACTCACAATCCCAGCTCCTGAGCCTCCTATCGGCTCTGTCAGCTCTGGGGTCCAAACCACACTGTGCTCTTTCCCTCCTGAGCTCCGGCTACCCTGATGCCTTACTCTTGATGCCACCCAGGAGAGAACGGACCTCTGACCCATGGCCAGACAGGCTCCTAGTAGTTCAGGGAACGACCCCTGGCCCGCTATGGGGACAGGCTGCTCGCCCATGGCCAAACAGAGATCTTAGAGATCCTCACAATAGGAAACTCTGAAAAAAGGGAGAGGCTGAGCCTCACTGGCCCACTGCCTTCCCCCATGTCTACCCATCCTTCCCTGGCTGAAGCAAGGGCAGCCACAGTGTCCTCCTGAGGACCCAAGGAGCATTCCCTGCTCCCACTGCAGATGGGGAAAAAAGGATTCAAAGATTCTGCTAGGATGTACCCATATTAGAGTAAAATAAAAATCCATGGCATATCATCCTAGGTCCATTGTGTACATGGAAATAGTATTTAAAAAAAAAAAATCACTGCTCCAGGAAGGGACAATAATCAGTAACTATGTAAGTTCATTAGGAAACAAGATTAATTCTTCAATTCTTGGGTCTGGGACTGCTGACCTCCTCAAGGCATAAAGAGAAAAAAAGCAATGCAAGGAATGGAGAGCTGCCTATTCCAACATCCTGGGCCTTTTCGGGGAACTGAGCTCTGGTCCCCAAAACACATTTTATCCACCTTCTGTTCCTATCTAAGAAACAATGGACCTGGGAGGCATGTGGGGGCTTGTTTCCTCTCTGCTTAGTTTGCTTGACACTTAATCAGATTCTGCACACAGGATTGGTAGAAATGAGGAACATAATTAGAATTTTATGAACAAACTTCCTTGGAGAACAATGAAGGCAAGATTCAGGAGAAAGCTCAATGTAACCATACTGTCAAAGAGACAAAAAACGTATTTCCAAGGTGTATGGAAAACTCTACTTTGAAATGAATTCCATCCCCAAGTTCAAGTGAGGAGATGGAGGCTCAGGGCAGTTCTAGGATTGGCTCCTAGAAACTAACTCCTTCCTTCGAGGCCTCTTTACCCTTCCATACTGAGGGAGAGGAAGGTCCTCCATCCCCACCCCTAAGATCACACAGCATCCCCGGGAAACAGGACACAGGTCACCCAACTGGAGAAGCAAGAGGTGAATGGTCAGCGTCCCAGTGCTGGGGACGCAAGGGGTGGGGTGAGACAGAGTCCTTCCGAGGGGGCTGAGGCCTAGGAGACGGATGTGGGACGAAGTACAGGTATCCAGTGGACACGACACAGATCTCCATGGCAGATCCTGAGCTCTGGGAGAGCTGGAAATTGCAAGCCTACCGCCTCTCCTTAGAATCATGAACGCAGATGAAAAAGCCTCAGGCCTATTTCCTTTCTGGCAATGAACACGGTGGTGGCACCCAGTAGGCATTACTAAGTGTGGAAGAGTTGTTTTCCAAGTCCTGGGGGAAGCGGACCATGGCCGACATTACAGTCACATAAAGGATGGTGACGCTTTCAAACCCACCCACGACACTGTTGATTCTCCACAACAGCAGCAAAGCTCATGCTCGCAAGGATCATACCGGGCAGCCAGAAAGCAGGCGCTTGACCTAAGACAGCCACGTGACCCATCCGTGCCGTCAGCAGTTCGTGAGGGAAGAGGGAGGGTTCTCCATTCTCGGGGAGACCCGCCATGTCCCAGGTCTAGCTGCCCAACTGTGTCAATTCCAGAATTCAAATCCCACCTGCCGCTCTTCCTCCCCCCCACCCACCTTCACCCGCCCCAACGATGACACCCCTGAAGAGGAAGCAGCACCCTCTACTGCAGGCTGAGCACCTGCTTTTTATTTATCTAGTTTTATTTCTTTGCCCTCCTCAGACATAAGTAAAATGAAAACATACCAAAGGAGTGTTCTATAAAATAGATGTATCTACACTACTATGTTTTCACTATTTGATCTTGGATCCTAGGAACAACTTTATTTGGAGTCCTTCCACACTTGGAGTCTCCCAAGTGCTCCCCAAGGCCCAAGTCCACCGTGGACTCAGCAGTGGACTCAGCACTCTTTAGTCCCCAAGCCCCCGAGCCAGCTGCCATGGCCTGGTGCTCCCTCAAAGTCCTGAGGGAGGCCAGGCCTGGAGTCAGATCCCAGAAAGGACTCAACCCCAAACCTCGGAGGACAGCCAAGGAAGGGCAGGGCCACAACTAGAACCCCAAGACCGAGCTGCTCTGAGGATCGCATCCCGATACCTGCCGTGAACACACGGGCCACCAGTTCCGCCCTGGAGAAGCCTGACCTGAGCTGTTCCAGGCTTTCTGTGAGTCCATCCCAACAGACATGCCTCACTTCTAGAATCTATCTCCCATCAAATAAATAAATAAATAAATAAGGAAAGAAAGAAAAAAAAAAAAAGAAAAGGAGGAAAAAGGAACGAGAAAAAAGAAAAAGAAAAATCCACACATGAATCTCATCCCTGACTCAGATGGGCCTTGGCAATCCCCAGGGAAGACAGCTTCCCAGAGCTCCTTTTCAAGTCCCTAATGGGCTGGTAATTGGTTTTACGGCTTTCTGATGAAGTGTGAAGTGCCCCGTGCCACTCCGCTTTGCTTCCTGGTGGCTTCTGAGGCCTTGGAGCCTACTCGGGAAGGGAGAGACACCAACACAGAAATGGTGGGACAGCTTTTTAAGGTATCCTGGGCCAAACAAGTCATAAAAAAAAAAAAATCCTCCAAATTTGTTGACAATGACTGTGATAGGTTATGTATGTGTCAAAGTTTACCATCACTAGAGTAGTTGTAGACAAAACATACAGATTATATACATATTTTTGGTGCAATTTCAACAACTTATCAGACCGTTCTGTAAATATCAACTCATACAGAATATTTTGACTACTTTTATAGTGCTTAGAACAAAATTTTTCCACTTTGAAGTTACACAATATAACTAGCACTTGGTGTTACATTATGGTGTTTTCACTCCTTTTCATGCACCCAACTGTCTTGTGTAATGCCTGAGCACACTCTTGGAAGCTTTACCCTCCATTTCGGGGGTTCCTTCCTTTGGGGAACACACAGAAGGGGAGCATCAAGCTGCCTTCACGCTCATAAAACCCACTTAATTTCAGTCAGGAGGAGAGTTTTTCAGTAAACATACTGATTATTGGATGTTGCCAACACTGGAACATTCTAAAATGCGTCAAAACCAGGGTTCCAGAAAAGAACACCACAAAAAGCCCACAGTGCCACTGGTTACTCAGGAATCATGGATGCGGGATGGCCAGCTCCATTCCATCGTATCCAGTATAATGTTAATGGAAACCTACTGACCTACAGTTTCCAGTCTGTCCACCACGCAGAATGAGGGAGCAGCTAAATCCTACCTCAAAAACACTAGCTGATCATTATATATGGGTTTTATATTCAAGAGTTTGACAAGGTCTTACCCTAATGTTTAATACAAGTCTGATACCTCATGCTGGGGAAGGACGGTCCTTCAAGAATGGGAGGCAAGACCCGAATCTCATCCAAGTCCATTCTGTCTCTCCACACATCCAATAGTCTACAAGTGCTTTTTCTTTGAGAACCAAATAATTACAAATAAAGCAAAGCCTAAATGTGAAGGAATAAAACACAAAATTGTGAGGACGACGACGAGGATGTTTACCACCGTTTGCCCAAGGTAGCAGTGCTTGCTCGTATACATGCTATCCCCATGAAGGCTCCCAGCACTGCCAGGAGATAGCACCAGGGCCCCCTGGTCCTCACCATTATAAATAAGCAGACAGATCTCACAAGGTTGAGGGGAGAAAAGGGTAGGCAGCGAGGGAGTCCTCAGGCCCCAGTCACATGGTTCTGCCTGGCACACATGTGGGCCACCCAGGCCAGGAGCCTGGTCAGGCCCTGCCTTCTGGATCCGCACAGCACCCCCACAGAACCCAGTGCGCTCCTGGAAATGCTTTAAAATGACATTCCACCCACATCCCCAGATTTGTTACTATTTACTTTCACATTCTACTTATTGCTTTTTATTCCTTTTCCTAAGAAAATACCAAACAATTTCATTGCTCAAGTAAATGAATTCAACACGCATCAGTACCATGACGCTTTTAGCAGCTCTTCTGGGTTCCTGGACTAAATTTCGACATCAGTGTGTGTAGGCTTTCCCACACCATCAAGCATTAGACACCAACCGGGCGCCCCATAATTCAACTCAATTCTGATGCTAATGGTAGATTACATCACAGGCCACAGATTGAGGGCTCAGTCTTCCAAGACTGCCCACCACCTTCAGATGCCAATCACAAACCCAGGTTGTCACCTGTGCCTCTCATCTACCAGCTTTTGATCAGAGGTTCCAATGAATCCCTCCTTGTGTTTGATTAATTTGATAGAGAAGCCCGCAGAACTCAACCATTTCACTTGATTACCAGTTTCTTATAAAAGGATGTAACTTGCATGGAAATGATGCATAGGGCAAGTTATGAGAAAGGGGCATGGCCCTTCCATGTTCTTTCCCTGAATCTCCCTGTGTTCACCAGCCAGGAAGTTCTCTGAACCCTACCTCTTAGGATTTTACGGAGGCTTCATTATAGGCACAATTGACTGAATCCCTTAGCCAAACCAATGGTTAAGAGGTCAGGGATAGGGGGAGGAGTCAAGATGGCGGAGAAGTAGCAAGCTGAGACTGCTTCAGCTAGCCGGAGATCAGCTAGATAGCTTATCTAAAGATTGCAAACACCTGAAA
>NC_081564.1:55602151-55681518 GCF_022355385.1 Mustela nigripes | reverse complement strand
AAAAAAAAAGAGGTCAGGGATAGGACTGAAAGTTCCAGCTCTCCATCACTTGGGTGGTTCTTCTCATAACCCCCCCCATTCTTAAGGTGGGGACCAAGTCACCTCATTAACATAATAAAAGGCACCTTTGTTGCTCCTATCACTTAAGGAATTTCAAGTGTTTTAGGAGCTCTGTGCCAAAAACAGGATGAAGGTCAGGTGTTTATCATAAATAACTAGTACAGCGGCTTTCCTTAATCAACAAACACTTTGGGGTCTGCTTCTGTGAACCAGACACACAACAGTCCACCTTCAAGTGCTCAAGAGCTAAATGCTACCTGGAACAAAAACCCTACCTCCTATATCTTCCCAGTAAGGACCAGACCTCCAAACCAAGAGCAAGAGGACTCACAGCCTCCAGCCCAGAGCCCTTGTGTTCCTTTTGGACAGCTCCTAAAACCAGAGCTGACAGCAGGCAGTTCTGATCAGGTCTTCCCCACTTGAAGCCCAAAAGAGAAGCCATTCCAGCCAGGCAGGATGGAAGCCTGGAAGGGACGTGAATGCTCCGGCTCCTTCTAGAGCAGTCAGGACCCCAGCTCACAAAGAAAGGATTTCAACTGCCTAACTCAACATAGTCAGCTCTTGAAGGGTGAAACCCATTTGTCTCGGGTGATTAACTTTCCCCTAAGACCATCCATGAACCACACCAGAACTCTGCAAACTGTCCTTGGAAGTCTACTGAAACTTCACTTAGGGAAAATGTTTTGAAAGACCTGTCTAGAGGTTTGGGCAGCCCTTCGAACTTTTTGGGTCTGAAGGGTTGCACCAGGCTCTGCAATCACATATCTAGAAAAGGGCTGAAGACCATACAAGTAGCCTAAAGAGCAAAGGGACAACCAGCACTAAGGGCACGAGTTGGAGAATGGAGAAATTCAAGTTTCACTCTCTCAGCGCCACCCGTGGCTCATGACGATCCCTGAAACCGAGGATGGGAAAGGACCCAGCTGCCAGGGTGCTACTCCCTGAACATGGCTCACATCACTTTCTTTTTTTTTTTTTTTTTAATGCCAAAGGTAGGGGGCACCATGGTGGCTCAGTCAGTTGAGCATCTGACTCTTGGTTTTGGCTCACATCATGACCTCCGTGATGGGACCGAGCCCCGCATTGGGCTCTGCACCCAGCACGGCGTATGCTTCAGCTATTTGCACACTTGCATGCTTTCTAAAAAATAAAATCTTTTTTAAAAAAATAAATATAATGGCCAAAGTAAACAGTCTGATTTAGTAGAATTCTCTATCTTCATGACACTTTTCAACTTGAAATACTTGCCGATGCTGGGACACCTGGGCGGCTCAGTTGGTTAAGCAGCTGCCTTTGGCTCAGGTCATGATCCCAGCGTCCTGGGATCGAGTCCCACATCAGGCTCCTTGCTCAGCGGGGAGCCTGCTTCTCCCTCTGCCTGCCATTCTGTCTGCCTGTGCTCGCTCTCTCCCCTTCTCTCTCTGATAAATAAAATCTTTTAAAAAAAAAGAAAGAAAGAAAGAAATACTTGCAGATGCATTATCTAATTCTCAGAGTGGTAGTATAGTAAACCGGCCATCGAATCTCAAGGGTGATCTTGTGGGAAGGCTAAGAAAGGATTGAAGCACTGACTGCAGGCCTAATGCTGTACCTTGTCCCACAAAGATTTCCCTAAATCCCTGAAAATGGATCCCCTCCTGCGCACCCCAACACAGCCCAGTTCCTAGGATAGAAAGAAATCACATCACCTCTCAGTACAATTAACAGAATGTTTTCTTCTTTTTATTTTTTTAAGATTGTGAGAGCAAGAGCACATGAGCATGGTGGTCGGGGAGAGGGTGGGAGGGAAGGGGCAGAGGAAGAGAGAGAAGCAGGCTCCCTGCTGAGCAGGGACCCTGACAGGGAGCCCGATGTGGGGCTTGATCCTGGGACCCCGGCATCATGACCTGAGCTGAAGGTAGCCAGTTAACTAAGCCATCCAGGTGCCCCTTTTTCTTCTTACTAATTATACTGACAAGATTCCAATTATGCTAACCTGTTTCATTTTCTCCTCTTGCTAATCTGTGGCTACTACTCCAGCATATCAGCTGGAGACTACAGCACTTATAACCAAATCCCAGACACCTTTTTTTACCTCCTTTTTATCAAATTTTGAACTGGCTACACGTGTTGCTCTAATGCTTCCCATGTGTTTTGATTCCCAAATTAAAATATTTCCCATTTGGTATTTCTAACCCAACAGGAATCGCTAAAATGCACCAAGAATCCCCACCCAAGAATCCTTTTTTTTTTTCTAGATCCCTCAACAAGACCTGAAAAACAGGGGTGCCCATCTCCTCCTTGAACAATCTCCCTGTAGCGAGGTATGTGCAAGCCATCCAGCCTACTTTTCAGCTCCCATGCCTTCTGGATAGCAAAATTTGTAATTACCAAGCAACTCGCTGTGTTTCCTAACATTCTTATTGTTTCATGACAAAAAATGAAGCCGTCTCTTCGTGTAGGGCGCTGGGGGGAGGGGGAAGTTCAAGTGCAGAGAGCTCATCACGAGAGCCTACATTAATGACATCCCCCTGCAGATCAGACCTGTAAGTAAAAAGCGTAGAGCAGCAGTCTAGAACTCATTCAAAAGCATGGTGGTTTCCCTGCCAGGGCTTGTTTTCTGGATAACACTGAAGGTCCTGCTGGACAGCAACTTTGGAGTCTAGCCACCAGCACATGGTTTAAAGTCGTAACATCTGCTACAGGTGTTCCCCCCCGCCCCCCAAACCAGGACTACATTCCCCGGAGTCCATTTCTGCCAGATGTCATGTTCCTGTTAAGGATAGAAGCAGTTTCTAGGACATGGCAAAATAAACATCAGTAATGGTTCTCAGGCAATGCTCTAGTATCATCCAACAATCAAAGACCTTCAGAGGTAAAAAGGTAACAAAAGCCTAAAGAGGCAACGAATGAACAGTCTAAATACAGTCAAGGGGAAGGTAAGCGCACAAACGGGACGTCAAACTGCCTTATGAGACCTCATATAACTGTTTCTCTTTCCTGTGGGTCAATCCACATTTGCTCATTTTTCCTTCCTTCCTAATTCCCATAGTGGACCCGAGATTCCAGCTGTATCTGGAAGGTTCTCATGCTGAGTATCACATAGGTGTGTCTCCTTTTCTCTCCCTGTGTTTGTGTTTACCTGCATGTCTGTAGGCACCAGAGTCATTTTTAAACTCATTCTGTAACTGTTCTTCTAATTCCTGGCAACAAATCATTCCTGACTTATCTATATACTGTCCTCTAAGATTACAGCATGTGTGGGCAGGTGTGACAGAACTCAATAGCCATCAGCATTTTAACACTAGACTCTGGGCAGTTGAATCACCTAGAGGCATGTTCCCGATATGTTTTCTCCCTTGGGGGGCGCTGGAGAGACCCCATCTGTCAATTACTGTTTGGCCATATGTTACCTTAGAGGTCGCCACCTACAGAGTGGAAAGGTTGACAGGCCAGCCTCTTCCAGCCCGAACCCAGTGGCCTTTTAGACATTTAGACATTCTATGGGGTCCACACCTGGTAGCTGAGGTAGATTAATAGGAAGCAGATGATGGGAGCTATTTATCTGATTAGCCCAGAGAGCCTGTTCTTACCTAGAGAACAGAACTGTGGGTAAAAATGGGTTACAGGGTGGCACCTGGATGGCTCAATGGGTTAAGCCTCTGCTTTCGGCTCAGGTCATGATCCCAGGGTCCTGGGATGGAGCCCTGCATCGAGCTTTCTGCTCAGCAGGGAGCCTGCTTCCCACCCGCCTCACCCCCCCACCCCATCTGCCTCTCTGCCTAGTTGTGATGTCTCCCTCTCCCTCTGTCAAATAATTAAATAAAATTTAAGGAAAAAAAAAAAAAACAGGTCACAGACTGGGTGGGGTATAAAAGAGAGGTCTGATGTACTCAAATACTAAAAGTCTCCTGCTACAAAGCTCGATGCAGGATTTCAAACCTGAGCCAAGTTTCTGCTAAGGCCACAGCCTGCCACTCTACAGAAAGGCCAGGACAGGAGATTGGCTCCAGGGTTTCTGGAGAATCCATGGATCCCTACATCGAAGGAGAAAACAGGAAATATGACCCACAGTGCCTAACCCCACTAAGGAAGGACATAGCCAGGACACTGTGAGCTCAGCCATCATGACACCCACAAACAGGGCAGGAGGGAATCCCTGCCCCTGTCTCAAGTCTGCGGAAGCAGGCTAAGAGCAGCAGCTGGGGGAATGCAGAACAGAATCAGCGAGAAGCTCAGGCCCAAGTCTTGGAGTCAGACACAGCAGGGCAGGGGGGTCCAGGAGGGGAAAGAGGGACTGTGGGGGTGTTCTGATCACAACAGCTGCAATTACGGTTTCCATGGTCACCCCAGGGATGCATGGGGGCTGCCTCCTCAGACAACATAGGGCCAGCAGCACCTGTGTGGGCCCTCTCCCCTTCCCAGCACCCAGAGGGGCAGGACACCTAAGTTACCACACAGGCTTCCAGGGTCTGAGCACACTCCTCCCCCTACAAAGGGGCTCCTCCTCTTGATTGGCTAATTTAGAAATACCACCCAGCTGCTATGAAGCCCAAGAGGGTCAAAAAGCCATTATGCAGTTTGGAGAAGGAAACCTCTAGTTTTCATGGGAATTCCAGAGTCAAGAGGCAGGGAGGCCCACATTGAAATCCAATTAACAGCCCACCCAAGGGGCAAGTGCAACATCAAAAAAAGTTGGAGGGAGGCCTCCCTGCAGGGCCAGAAGGGCTCAGCCACACAAAATCCCAGCTCAAACGTAACACTGATGGAGAAAGAAGCTCAGAAGCAGAGGAAGTGGTACTGGGCCTAGTCAGAAAGCTTGGCAAGATGGAAGAGGGTACAAGCCAGGCTGAGGCACAGGCCTAAGAAGGCAGAGCCTGAGGAAAGGATTGAAGAACAAAAACAAATGCAGGAGGTAAAGGGTAGGGTGCAGTCAGGGGTCATGATTACAGGTCCACTCCCTGCCTTCTGAATACAGAAGCCAGGGCCCTCTACACTGTAGCTAGAGAAGATTCAAATACAGACAGAACACTTATCTCACTGGGGGCCCCTCA
Source organism: Mustela nigripes (assembly GCF_022355385.1). Taxonomy (NCBI): domain Eukaryota; kingdom Metazoa; phylum Chordata; class Mammalia; order Carnivora; family Mustelidae; genus Mustela; species Mustela nigripes. The sequence continues at coordinate 55,676,425 of NC_081564.1, read as the reverse complement.
GCTGTCAGTCCTACCCCACAGACTCACACCACCTCCATCACCACCACCAAGAGCTGGCATGGATCCAAGACCCTTCCCCATCAAGAATCAAACAGCCTCAGAATCCTTCTCAACACCATGCCCCAGGGAGCCACCACCTCTAAAACGGCTAGCATGTGAGATGAATCTCCTCAGTCACTCCTGCACTAGAAGGTTCTTCTTGAGATGAGGTCTCCTCCCCGCCCCCATTCGTCATTCACCTCCTCACTGAAACAGTAGAGCAAGAAGCAGAGTTCCATGACTTAGCTCAGGAGAGAAGCCCTGGCAAATTATAGCTGATGCCTTGTTCTGTTGTGTTGCTGGAAATGGACTACACTTTGCATTAGTGGGTGATGCAAAGAGATTTTCTTACCTCGACAAGGGTCCTCTGTGATTTGACCTTTACCAAGCAAGGAGACTAACCTAATGGAGAGATTAGCCAGCTCAGCTACCTTGCCAGTTTCTGCCTACCTCATCTCTATCCTCATGGGTGATCTCATCATCTCCTAAGTTTGTAGGAGATGCCTCTAAAGATTTCTAAAAACCCTTTGTCCCAGGTTGTCCTTCACAACTGTCATAGAAATGACACTCTGCAACCTTCAGCCCATCGTCCCTTTTGTTTAACTCAATGCTGGATACTTGGAAGTGTCTACCTTATGGGTTGCAATCAATAGACAGTTCGTTCTCTTCATGAGAAGACAGGATCTGGTCCAGAAAACTGAAGCACAGAGGTTTTTAAGTCCAAAAAATGTCTCCAAAGCACTCCAGTAGCAAACACTCGGATATTACCTTTAGGACCCTAATAACTTCAAGTCTGTTTTTAAATCCTCAATTCCATCCCTCACCCCTCCAATTCTTCCACTTCTTTTCTCTTCAAGAGGAGATTGAGTCATCAGAGCCAGTTGGCCCTCTGAACATTTTCCTGGTGTCTGGAAATAGGATCACTTGCAGAGACCAAAAATTTATTTTCTCTAGCTAACCTCATAAAAATGCAGACTTTACATGCCCGTCAGATTTTTTTTTTTTTTCCGTCCGTATCTAAGTTCATGCCTACAATGGGACCACGGATTTTTCTGAGGAGTGAAGCTAGATTTGGAAGGCAAGTCATGCACTGTTTACTACAAGTTACATTAAGTGGTCATACTCAAAACTGTGCAAAGAAATAAAAATCACAGTGGAGAGGGGCATCTCTCCATACCGAGACCTCATTCCAACTTTCTGCTTCAGCCCTGCTGCATTATCAGAAAAGGCCTGTGTCGGCTGCCAGCCATGACCTTCAAAACAGTGCCTGACGGCCTTCACATTTTGTGAGGTCTGTTCAGTTGCGGACCATAAAGGCTCCACTCCACTCTTGTTCCCATTGGGTTCAGAGTTCCAAAGTTAACACTGGAGAATTCCAACAGCATGTCACTCCCAATTCATCAACATACGTGTAGTTAAATACTTAAAGTCTCCTGCTACAAAGGTAGATGCAGGATTCTAAACATTAATTTAAAAAACTTAATAAAAGCAGGAGTGAATGAGAAAATGTTGTAGGGTGAAAGAATCATTTTGGAGACATTTAGTTGATAGCATTTTAAACCCCTGGATCCTTCCAGTCCAATCTCATGGTGGGAAGGGGGTCTCTGGGCAGATGGTATATGGGTGCCAGGGATAAGGGAACACGGATTGTCCGATGCCTGTGATAATTCAACCATTGCTTGAATGGCAAGGAGAAGTCATCGGGAAAAGAAACAAGAACTCAACCAACTGATGTGAAAAAGGTTCCCTCCCCTCCTGTCATGTTTTCTTTTGTCATTTCAACTGAAGATTGTTCCAAGTTTGGGTTTTTCATCCCAAAGAAATCTCATCTAATATTGCCACTTGGAAAGGGAAAGAATATGTCACAATGGGGGTTGGTACTTCATACACACGATGCATACATTCCATTTTCTATACATAACCAAAGGATAATATTTAGCGCTATTATAATAAATCTATTCCAGATCTTGCCAATAATAGGCAATGGTACGAGAAAGAGAGGTTTTTATTACATAGGAAAAACTTTGCCTTCTTAGGTACTGATGATAATTTTATACAGTCAAACCCTTCCATTCAACATAAGTAGGACCGAGGTAATGAATGAGGAGAATCAAAGCGCAAAATCCTTTTAAAGAATTAAACACCTTAAGACTTTATTTTAATGTGCAGCTATAGGACATGATCATCCTGGTTTTGCTTATGCTGAGACACTGGGCACAGAGCACAGTAGAGACACACATTCACACCTACTTTCAAGCCATGAGCTTTCTTGGATAAGGGTCTACTAACTAGAATTCTCTGTGGACCTTCTTCATGAACTCCTCCACCAAGGAGGTCCGGGATTTCCCATCTCACTTTCTGTGAAGTCAAGCAAGAACAGACATTTGTGAAGACTACAGTCCTTCCAGATTTTTTAAAAAAGATTTTATTTATTTATCTGACAGAGATCACAAGTAGGCAGAGAAGCAGACAGAGAGAGGAGGAAGCAGGCTCCCCGCTGAACAGAGAACCCAATGCAGGGCTTGATCCCAGGACCCTGGGATTGTGACCTGAGCCGAAGGCAGAGGCTTTAATCCACTGAGCCACCCAGGTGCCCCAGCCCTTCCAGTTTGGCACTACTCCAACTTCTGTAATTGTTGTCACCCACCTATGTTGACAAATGCTTTAGTAGTCACCAATTCTGAATCTTGTCCAAAACAATGAATTTTCAAAGCAGTGACTTTTTAAGACTCCTACTGAATTAGTTTATAGGATATATGCCTATGACTTCATTCAATTACTTCAATCCAAATGCAAGGGCAGTTGGCTTTAAGGAGGTTTGGGAACAAAGCCCCTGATCCTGTCAGCACCCACGTCAATCCCTCCAGCAGGAAGGCATGCGTGTCCTGGGAGAGTGTGGGACGGGCTCCTGGTGCTCAGCGTGCTATGGGGAGAAGTTATGTGTTTTACATGGTACAGAGATTATATGAGTCTACGGCCATACCACCCTGAGCGCGCCCGATCTCGTCAGAGATTATATGAGACTATAGGATACCTAAGTTAGTGCAGCGAGTCAGTAACCTAGAGGCTGGTTTTAAAAACTCCTGCACTTGAAATATTTAAGTACAAAAAGTGAATTACATAGAAGGAATTAGTTCATTAGGATTCCGATCTACCCATTTTTAGTGTTACTATGCTTTCCACCACCTTACTATCTTGGGAAATACCACTTCATCCTCATGTCCCAAATCTCTACAGGTTATCAACTATATTCTTCAACCAATAAACTCCAACAGGATTCAGCACATACTGGAATTTGCTGTAGATCTTGTTGTGGGGGAAGGTGAGGTTATCAGAAGTCCTAGGTCACAGGCCTTTTCTTCAGGTAGACATGATTCATATATATATGAAATAACGGGAAACAGGGTAAAGCAGGTTTTTTTTTTTTAAGTGAAGGATTAAATATCTAGTGTATATTTTTAGAGTACATGGCTCATGGTCACTCGGTGCCACCAGCAGTTGAGAAGTGAACAGTCAACTGCGGAACTTCTACAGATCTCACTGGGTTTCTGTCAAGATTAGGAACCCTCCCGCCCTGAGGCTGAAGAACCTGCTATCTGGTTCCTCGCCAGCCACATGGTCAGACTGTCACTGGAGACACTTACGGCCTCACACACGTAACACCAGGTGGCCTAAAATTCCATGGATTCCCCTCCACGTTCAGCTACCTCCTCATCCCATGCCTGGGTCTCCAACAGGGAAGCAGAGAGGAAGGGAAAGGACCAGAAACCGTGCTTCCCACTCCACTCAGTCCCCACACTCCAGGTGTAGACTAGGCCTCAACACAATGATTTGTGCTCTCTTCATGAGAGTTCTGAATTAATACCACAAGCTAGTATAAAAGCAAAATGATTTGGATCTGAAAAACTCCTATGTATAAAGTGCATTTTAATTTTCTTCTGTTTTTGGCACTAGATATTTGCCTCAACATAGCCCAATGCCAGGAGGAAACCAGACCATGGTTTTAGATAGGCCTCACCCAAGTTGGTCTACTTCACATCAGTAACTGCCATTCAACCCCACATGTGTAGGTGGGGAAACCAACAGGTACAGGAAAAGGCTGTAGGAAAGGCCCCAGGGGGGGTTCCTATGTGACCGCTTGCAACCATTCTGAACCACAAATACATCCCCTCGACACCGTATTGCTTTGTATCTACGTATGCCCCATCCTACGCAAACCTGAGAGATCCCCTCCTGTCACCTGACCGCGGCCTGGAGCCTAAACCCCCCACGGCCCGACAGGGAGCTGCGGAGAGCCACCAGATGGCACATGAAGAGCACTTCAACTGGCTGGAGGGTCCCACAGACACTGCCCCACAAAGAACCTCATCATCAGTCTGTCTTGCCTCCAGCTCCATTCACTCACCGAACAGCAAAGGAAGTCAGCATGAAACACAGCTTTGGAAGCCATTGCCGGAAATGGCTTCACTAAACTAACAATCTGGGACGGGGGCTCATCCAAGTAGAGATCAGAACCCTAAGTATCCTAAGTATTTTATTGCTTCAAGGACACTTCCCAGCACACATCTGATCACTGGGGGGCGTATGGTAGTACCCGCTTCCGCACATGTCACTCACCGATGCAGGCATGGACCCTCACAGACAGCTGCGTCCTCAGGATGATGCTGTGCTTCTTGCCCCGCCTAATGGAGATGGAAGACAAAACAGACAAGGGTTTCAGAGCGGTCGCCACGACGACACCCACATGCTGTCAGTCAGCTTGAAGGTTCTGGCACACCCACGTCCAAGAGACTCGAGGTAAGCAGGGACCTAAACAGAAGGAGAATCTACCCTGAAAGAGTGTGAGGTCACAGAAAACTAAACGAGGAGGCTGGACACTGGGAGACCGCACACACATTTTCTTGTGAGTGCAGTCTGGTCAACTCCTTCCATCCGCACAGTTAGCATGCACTCATGCTTGACCATGTTGGGAAAACCTTAAAATCCGTGCCCATCCAGTGGGATCCCTGGAATGTAACAACACACATCTGCTCGACCACTTTTACGCTTTTTGAATATAGAAGGCAGGCACACAGCGGGGTCATCACACAAGGCTGGTTTGCTGCATGGTAAGTCAAGATGGTTACAGCATTGACCCCTGGGTAGGGGTTCACCAAAGAGCTTACAGGCTATTTAGTCTCAACCACGCCAATGTATACCACACCTTTGTATGCTCCTCGCTTATTTAAGAAAACAGGATGGGGGAGGGCGCCTGGGTGGCTCAAGTCGGTCAAGTGTCTGCCTTCAGCTCAGGTCATGATTTCAGGGTCTCAGGATCAAGCCCCACATCGGGCTCCCCACTCTGCTTCTTCTCCCTCTGCCCCTCCTCCCCCCACGGGTGCTCACACACTCTTAAACCCTTTAAAAGAAAAGGAGATGGACCTTTCTCCCCCATTCTGCTCCTCATATGGCTCACCCCACCCTGGGCAGAGAAGGACTAAGGCACACAGCAGTTGGGAGGATAACTGGGAGAAAACAGGAGTCCTGGAGACCTCAAGGTAACAAAGGCTTTGGGAGTTGGATAAAGGGAAGAGCCTGTGAATGAAGGGGAGACGGAGCCAGCTCAGCAGCACCGCAGCAGATAACCCATGGGGTCTGTTGGTGGCTGAGTTCCCTCCCATCACTTTTCTGGCCATTCCTCTCTCCCCGTCAGGGCTCCCCGCCCCCACTCCAGAACAGTCTGGCAGTGCTCTTCTGCTTCCAGGTTTGGGGGTTATGTTGGAGGGAAAGGAACAAAATCTCACCAGGGCACACAGCTAATACCGTGATTATGAATTCATCATAATCACTGCACGTTTATTCTTGAGACCCGGTAAGAGGGTTAAGTATGGCTTTTTAAATGGTCTCTTCCAGGGGCACCTGGGTTGCTCAGTGGGTTGAGCCTCTGCCTTCGGTTCAGGTCATGATCCCAGGGTCCTGGGATGGAGCCCCACATCGGGCTCTCTGCTCAGTAGGGAACCTGTTTCCTCCTCTCTCCTCTCTGCCTGCCTCTCTGCCTACTTGTGATCTCTGTCTGTCAAATAAATAAAGCCTCTTAAAAAAAAAAAATAAAATAAATGGAGAAAGGAAAACCACTTGCATTGCCTACAAAAGCATGCAGTGGCCTCCAGCCCCGCAGCTGCTTAGGAGCAGGAAATCTGCATTCACAATCCCTTCAGATGCCCACGAGCCTCTCCTTTATGTTTTTGTTCATCTGATTGTTTTGAAATTGCTGTGTGTAAGCCCCAGTCTCAAAGAGCTTTTCCCAAGTACACAGCACTTGACCCATCTTCCCAAGTCTGGGATTCCTATCAACACAGACTATGAAACTTTCTTCACACACACACAAGTCTTTCTATGGACAATCCAGATGCTGACCTTCCTTTAATTCTTGTGATCATGCTAGAAAGCTCTAAGTGCATGGACCTGAAGGACTGAACAGACTCTGGGGTGTTCTGGGATGGGGCCAGTAACCACCAGCTGGGGTGCTTCTTCACTCAGTGCGGGGCAAGGGTCTGGCCTGGAGCAGGAACCAGAGAACCAAAGACAATGACCAGCAGGAACCAGAGAACCAAGAACCTAATGACCAGTAACAGTGAACCCTGAGTCCACAGACCTCAAGATTTTCTGTACCTCGTATTTTCAGCAATTAGGAGTCACTACATAAAGCATGTAGACAAAAGTACATGCTTTAGATGCCCAGGCATGGGGGGAAATGCATGGAATGACCAAGGAGATGATTTCAGAAGAGCTCAAGTTCTGGAAAAGTTCAAGAGTGCCAGTTGATAGCCCTGCTTTTAGCTTCAAGCAACTACAAAACCCAATTTTGAGGACGTGCCTGTTTTCCCACAGAATTCTCTCATCCCACAGCGGGGGAGTGTGGTTTGATGTGGTTTGGGATTGCAGGCACCTGCGCAGAAACAAGCACCATCCTGGTGGGGGCGTCTTCTCTGTACTAGTGCACTGAGAAAGCAGGCAGTTGGCTTGGTCATGCTAAACCCCGAGGGAATTTACAAGACCACAGAATAAAGGCCTGTTTTGAAATAGTTTCATCATTTCGACCTCCTTCCCCATCTGCCCCTTAACAATGAAATCCTACAATGGAAGAAAGCCTGTGTGGAATTGGGGGCCACAGGCTGTGGAAACCACCTGAGAGAAAGGTGGCCCCAGATCCCAGGCATTCCTAGCAGAGGAGAGGACTGGCCTCAGCTGAAGGGGGTGGTGGTAAGTGACAGCTATGTCCACAGAAGCTTCCTCCATCCCCCATCCCTGCTTCCTCCCACCGTCAACATGGGCACCACTGCTGTGCCCATTTTGCAGATGAGGAACACAACACTAGTAGAAAGGACATAAACTGCCTCAAGTCACAGAGCTGGTAGAAACAGACCCAGGCTGAAAGAAGACAGACTCCATGGTCACCTGCACCCCCTGCCCATTGCTGGAGGACTGCCTAACCTCCTCCAGGGCTTACCCAGGATAAAGAGTCTAGGCATTTTTAGGGAACTGGTGTAACCAATACCAAAACCTAACAAAAAGGACATTAGAAAATTAAGATACAAATTAAGACAATATTGGCTAATCAAGTTAGGCTTATTCTAAAAATTAAAAAAGAATTACAAGGAGTTCAAGGTTTTATTTAAGTATACGTCAAGGGGCACCCAGATAGCTCAGTTGGCTAAGTGTCCGACTTGATTTCAGCTCAGGTCATGATCTCAGGGTCATGAGATCAAAGCCCACAGAGGACTCTGCACTCAGCAGGGAGTCTGCTTCTCCCTAGCCCCCCCAACCCTCTCCCCTGCTCATACTCTCAAATAAATGAAGGCTTTTTTTTTTTTTTTTAAAGAATGACTATTTTTTTTTTTAAGATTTTATTTATTTATCAGAGAGAGAGAGGGGGAGAGAGCAAGCACAGGCAGACAGAATGGCAGGCAGAGGGAAAAGCAGGCTCCCTGCTGAGCAAGGAGCCCGATGTGGGACTCGATCCCAGGACGCTGGGATCATGACCTGAGCCGAAGGCAGCCGCTTAACCAACTGAGCCACCCAGGCGTCCCAAGGCTTTTTTTTTTTTTTTAAAGATTTTACCTATTTGACAGAGAGAAACACAGCAAGAGAGGGAACAAACATAAGCAGGGGGAGTGGGAGAGGAAGAAGCAAGCTTCCTGCTGAGCAGGGAGCCCGATGCGGGGCCCGAGCCCAGGACCCTGGGATCCTGACCTGAGCTGAAGGCAGACGCTTCATGACTGAGCCACCCAGGAACCCCTAAATGAAGTCTTTAAAAAAATAAAATATTTCCAAAAATTTTAACAAATAAAACAACTCCTCTGGATGCAGAGGTGGACCCCTTTTAGGGGTGGCTGGGTGGCTCAGTGGGTTGAGCATCCCTTGGTTTCAGCTCTGGTCATGATCTCAGGATCATGGGTTTGAGCCCTGATCTTAGGCTCCGCACTCAGCAGGGGAATCTACTTGAAGATTCTATTCCTCTGCCTCTCCTGCAACTGGTGTGCTGACGTGCCCACTCGCTGTCTCAAAATCTTTCTAAATAGAGGTTTTAGGTTTACAGCTCCCTTTCTCCAGGAATCACCGCAGCCTCTCTGGCCTTTGATACTCTTCACCTGGGTCCCAGACCAACATTCCTCACCTGGCCACCTCACGCCTCGAGTATGGTTCAAGGTAACCTGATTTGTATAAACGCTCGCTCCCTCCCCTAATGGCTCCCCCTCCAGAACCTCACTGATTTTCTAAAGTTGCTGTCTGTACATGAGCCAACTGAGGTCATGTGCCCATTTTACTCTTGTTTTGCCATTGTCAGCTAGTGCCACAGCACCCTCCCCTTCTACCACATGCCCCAAACCAACCCCCGCCTTCCTCTGCCACCAGGCTCAGGTACTTGAGATCACAGTGGGCCACATCAGACAGCTGCCTCCCAGCTCAAATTTCTGTCCACTCACGCCATCCTTCCCATTACTGGGCTTCCAGGAAGACTCCTCCTTTGTAGGACAGGTCTCTCTGACTCCCTACCCCCATCTTAAAGCCCAGTGCCCACCCGAGCTCACCCACTCCTTCGGGATGCCATCTTTGTCCAGTGAGACAACTAACATTTGAAAGTACTTAGAGCCTTTCCACTCCTACTGTCCCCTCAGCATGGGAATGGATGCTCTCTCTCCTGATTTCCTACAGAACCATCTCCTTGCCTAGGCTCACCCCAAGTTCTGATTTCATTGATCTGAAGCAGAGCAGGAAGAGAAGTTGTTAAAGTTCCCCAGGTGGGTGTAGGTGCCTGCTCCAGCACCAAGAACCTAGGCTACAGGTTCCCAACCAAAACAGCAGACCACCTGAGGAGCTTTTAAAGTGGTGAGAATCCAGGCCCCAGACCAACCTTCTGAAGCAGGTGCCTAGAAGCCAGCATTTCAAGGCAGCTTTTCTCCAGGTATTTCAGAGGCAACCCAGCACTGGCCTGAGGCTGGTGTGCAAAGTTTTAGGTGGGGCAGGGTTCCACAGCCTTCCATCAGATTCTCAAAGATTTCTTTGCATCCCAATAGGTCAAGTTTAAAAGAAAAAGTAGTTTTGCCTTCCTACTGTCTGATAAGAAACCTCATCCAGTCACCTCTTGGTCCGTGTTTCCTCTGCTTCTAGACTTAGCAGCATTGAAAAATAACCTACATTTTGAACCCAAATCTAAAAACTTACTGAACCTGAAAATCCAAGCCATACACAAACAAAAGCCCTGCATGAGTTGAAAGACTCTGGTTCAGGTGTGGACGGGAAGCAACAAGCAGCTTTTCCTTATTCTTCTCCCAGGTGACGACCTTCAGCTGAGAGCGCAAGCATGTTGTCTGGGGCTCTTGGGACAAACTGGCAAAGGAAACGAAGAGTCTGCAGTCTTAGGGGGTGCCAGGCTCAAACTGCAGCCACCAAGAGTGGCCGTTGGTCTGGGTGCGGGAGAAAACCAGCCCTTTTCAAACAGAAGGGGCCGGCGTGGCAACTTCAGGGCTCCACTCCTCCCTGCCCAGCTCTCCCACCTAAAACCCTGCGTGCCCACAAACCAGGCAGAAACCTCAGGGATCCATGGACCCCCCCCACACACACGGTTCCTTGGGGTTCACAAGCTACAGGCCAAGAAGCTAGGCACGTTCAAGCCCAACCAGAGCTCTCCCCAACCCCTCCCTGCCCCTCAGCACTTCGACTACAAAGCTGGAAGCCTCGGGGCACATGGGCTTCTGAAGACTGGCTTCCTCACCTGCACTGGGGGGGACTCAGGGCGGTCCCACCGCGCCGTCCACTTGGCACAGGAGTTCACGCTCCCTTGCTCAACTTCCAGGAGCACTTTCAGGAATGGCCTTCCCAGGCAGCCCTGGAGGGCTTTAAAAAACAGCACCGTCTGGGCCCACCCCCAAGTTCTGACTTCATTGGTCTGAAGCTGAGCAGGAAGGGAAGTTGTTAAAGTTCCCCAGGTGGGCAGATCCCCACTCCAACACTGAGAACCTAGGCTGTAGGTTTCTGACCCAATAGGAGACCACCTGAGGAGTTTTGAAGAGGCCAGGATCCCAGGCCCCACACCAGGCACCTAGAAGCAGGCACCTAGAAGCCAGCACTTCGAGGCAGCTTTGTCTGGGCTATTTGGCTCTAAGCAATGTTTGGCCCTTTCCAGCCCTGCCTGACCCAAGCCTCAAGCCACACACTACCAAGCTCTCCCCACCCCACAGAGTTGCACCGGTTCCCCACCACACATAGCCCTGTGAAGGCCAGCAGACAGGGGGTGAGGAGGAGTAAGCTGCACCCCAGGCGATGCAGGATGGGGAGAAGCAGCAGCTCTCTTCAGAGCTGCCCCTGGGGTGCAGGGGAAGATGAACACCCTAAATGACCAAGACCAAGGCAGGAGGCCTAAGGGACGCTCACCCCACATGCAACAACCGCACTGGTCCCAGGGTAGAGCCCCTGGGAGCTCTACCAAGCTCCTTCAGACAGCCCCTTCCCCCTCGATCTTGCAAGGCCACTGTCCCCAGGGCTAACTTCAAGACCCACCTCCTCAGTGGCAGGACCCCGTGCCCCTCAGCTGCCCCTGGTTTTCTTTCGGAGGCAGAAGAGGTAGAAATAAGCAAAAAAGGGGCCTGGGCTCTCTGGCCCAGCTCTGCCCTGCGGGCAAGGATGCAGCCTTGGTTTCCTTAGAAAATGAGCTTTCAGAGCGCTTGGCTGTATGGACCCCTCCAGGTCTAGAATCCAGTGATTCCCATTCCAGAGTATCTACTTCTCAAATGCTTCTTGAGTTATAGTAAGGGCTACTACTTTCAAGTTTGTATTATATGCTGGGAACCGGCTTACTGATTTATACTATACATCATTGCATTTTTTTCCTCACAACTGCCCAACGAGGATGTATTAGGATTATCCCCAGTTACTAGGAGACTGAGGTTCAGAGAGGGGAAGTAGCATCCCCACGGTCACACAGCCATGAGGCTAATTGCAAAGCCCATGTCCCTAACCATTAGGCCATGCTGCCCCCCGCCGTGCTCCCCTCCATTGCAGAGACCTTGCTGGCATCCCTGCTGACACGGGGGTGTAAATGGAATTGGGTAGAATTGTCTTTATTTTACAAATAAATTTCATAAACTCCTATCAGAGATAAAGTGGCTTGTACAAGGACACGCAAGAAAGGGGCAGGAATAATTGCCCAGAGGGCTGGAAGTTTCTGGTTCTGGGCCCCATGGTATGGTGGCTAATTTCCCTGGCCTTGGAAGGCAGTAAATAGACCTGGCTCCATTTTGGTAGCATAATAATTGCTTTGTCCTTCTACTTTTCAAGGTCTTTCTCCTCTTCTCGGTTAGCTATAGCTTAAGTGATAACTCTAAAGAAGGAGTGAGTTAATTTTTAGTCTTGGCATAAGAGAGCCGGGTAATGGACAAGAACAAAGGAACTCCTCCAGCAAGGAAAATTCTCTCAGAACACCCTGTGCAAAAAAAACACCACCATTTGCACACGGCCTGCCACACGTTGTCATTCTCTGGTCACGACATTAGCAGATTGTTGCTTTAGCTCACACAAATAAATCAAGAGGAAAGAATGGTTTTATGTGTCCTTTTCATGCCTCAAAAGGGCATTTCTTAACTGGAAAGAAATTATATTTTAACTCCCATTCGTGGGAGACAAGAGTTCTCAGGCATACGACTTTGCCAAATGCCACCGTGCTAGGGGAGGACTTGGGAGGGACACTCGGTGCAAATGACATGGCAGATGTGGCCAGACGCCACCCACTTGTGCAGGAAGGCTCAGCCTGCTGGCCACTTCCAACTAGCTCCCAGCAAGCTGTCATACGCTGCTGGGGCTCAATGGCAGTAAGTGGCCCAAGGGGAACAGAGGACCCAGCAAGGTCAGGACAGCATCACCCCGATCTGTCTTCTGCAACCCAGGCCAGGGGCAGAGGGGCCACCCCACCAGTGGTCAGTGAAGCTAGCATCTTAATACTCTTCTGGACAAAAAGGAGTGTCATCCTGAGTACACTCCAAAGGACAAGGTGGGAAGGTCACCACAAACCAGGACTCTGGCAAAGACATAAAGCCCCCTCTGGGGTGAGTTTGGGGCCCACTTGTCAAAACCAGGGCTACCCAGCAGGGTCTGGCTACCTTCTCTGGTGGACACTGGCCCACATAGGAGTCCTGCCTTCTCCTCTTGCTGTAATCCATCGTAGGTGCAGGTGCAGAAATGAGTCAAGGTTGCACCTATCAGATGGACCCACGGCCAGGTCATGATTCGCAAAGGAACAGAGTGAGGAAGCAAGCCCCAGGGTTTCCTCTAGGGAGCTCACCACCGGGTACCTCGCCCTTGAGGAATGGCTGGAGGGACTATGAGCACCAGGATGCCGATGCCGACAGTGCCAGGTGATGGCCGCAAATGCATCCTCCCCGGAGCCACTGTGCAGCATGCTTGAGTGCTCTTTGAACCAAATCCGGCATTTTAGCCTGGGACCGATGGTGTCCTTGCATGAACCAAACTTACATCACCAAAGGCGCCAACATACTTCCTGAATAAACCCAAAACGCCTTTGCCCAGGACCTCTGGGAGGGTCAGGGAAGTACAGACTTGGAATTGGGTCCATCTGTGTTCATACTTAGCTCTCCCAGCTCCTGGCTCTCTCTCCCTCGATGTGGAATTTACCTCCTGACCCTCAGTTGTTTCAGATGAAGAAGAAACAATGAAATCCACTCACGTGACTGTTAAGAGAGTGAACTATTAAATAAACAGACCGTGAATAAGGTGCCTGGTATTGTGAGTGGCACAACAGGCGCTCCAGAAAGGTTATTTTCTTCCGCGCTTGAATTTTCTCTTTTAGAGAGAGAGTGTGCACGTGCTGGGGGTGGGGCAGGGGGGAGGCTGAGGGAGAGAGAGAATCTCAAACAGACTCCATGCCCAGCACAGAGCCCGGCACAGAGCAGGGCTCAATCCCAGGACCCTGAAATCATGCCTTGAGCAGAAATCAAGATCCAGATGCTTAACCGACTGAGCCACCCAGGAGCCCCTTTCTTCCTCACCCTCAACTCTTACTACTGCTATCTAATGTAGTGATCCTTTTTTTCCTCCACTAAGCTCCCATCTCCAAATCATTTGAATTCTGATAAGAAAGAAAAAAATCGAACAGGGCATGGTCTCCAACTGCAACACCAGTAGAGATATTTTTCAGGTTGATAATAATCTACTCATAACACAACTGGTGCACGCTTAATCAATGAGCCATGAAATCATCCACTTAGACTGTCATCCAGCCTGAATTCTGACATCTTATATAAAGGATTATCATTGTCAGTAAAAACTAGCAATGGAATTGTCCCAAGTCTATCAATCTAATGTTTTTGTTTTTAATAATGATGAGTAGAATCTGGTGTGACCTAATAATGAGTGTGTGCATAGTGTATGGTAGTTTCCAGGATCTGTTCCCATTGGGTCCTCAGAAAACTTTGTTGGTTCCTACCAAGGAACTTGGCCTTAGTGCTCATGGTCCTGTTATTCAGGAATCCATTCTGAGATCCTGCCATTTACTTGACTACCAATGTTCAGTAAGCACATTTAATGTGTTGAGAAAATGCTAGATGACAGATACTCAGACAAGCCCAGTACTGACCTACTAGAGCTTTAGCAGCAGACAACTAAGGGAGAGAACAATTAAGAGAGAAAGCACCATGAACGGTGGCAGGTGTAGGGAAAACCCAGCAAACTATCGTAAATACTAGAATCAGGTAGGAAACTAACACTAAGGAGGTTTCCATTTTCCCTCAGTTTTGAGCCTCTCATGAAGAATCAGCACTCCCAGATAAGATTCACCTGGGTGCAATCTATTTTCAATTCAGGCAAGGTAGTTTTAAAGCAATCTTCGGGGAGGTCCTCGAACACCAGATTAAGACAGCTAAGCTTTATTTGGAAAGCAACAGGGAATCTCTGAAGGTTTCTAAGGAGGAAGGTGATGAAATCAGAGATACACCTGGTTTTGAATGGCTGAGGACAGAAAGGCCCCCAATCAAAAGGCTATTTCAACAACCAAATAAACGCAGGAAGAGCTGACTGTATGTTTATATGTGATTTATATGTGATTTGACTTTCTGACCACCTGATTTTTTTTTATGTCTATCACTTTATTCAGATTCACAGCAATCAGAAGTATTAAGCAGTTCTAAATGTAGGCTAAAAGTAACTGGATGTTAATTAACACCATCACAAATCATTCTCTCCACTACTGTGAGTTCAAAAGGTGACATAGTATAAAAAAAAATATGCTAGGACATCTGCCAAGGAAATGAAATATCCAGGAAGTTATCCTTAAAAACAATGCTTAAAATAGTCAAAACTATTAAATCTATAAAACATTAATTTAATTATATTTGGTTTAAAAAAAAAAACTTAGAAGGTCAATAGAATGTGATTGATTATACTATACCAGAAATCTTTCTGCCCCTGAGTGGTCTTATCAAGAAGAATGACTCAAAATGCAAAAGGGATTGCAATGACTGCCCATCAGTCGCCTGCGTCTCCCTTCTCTTGTGTGACTGTGAGTGCAGAGAAGGTCAAAGCTACCGTGGTTTCTTCCAAGTATTTTAAGGTCTTCATGTACCCCCATATCTCTGTATCTTGGACAGTTTGGACTAGTCAGCAGGGACAACTGTCGCTCTTACCCAGCATCATCCTGGAAGCCTTCCAACTCGTCCCGCTGCTCTGCCAGGGTGGCCTCCAAGTCCAGGTAGGCGCCATTGTGGGAAAGCTGCAGTGTACAGTCATCCAGCTGCAAGAGAAAGAGCCTTTAAGCCCAGCCTGCTCCTGGGATGTGCACTTTGGACGGAGAAATCACTTCATGGGGCCCTCAGGTGTTTTTGAAAATCAAGCATGATTCTGAAATTCAGATCATAATTGGAAGAGGTAGCAGGTTCGTCCAAATCCACTGGGAGCACATGACACAGTGACCAGACAGCAATGACGCCTCTGAAGGGACTGGCACTGACAGGGTCCAGGGGACGGGGGAGGAGAAAGAGCCCTTTGACACCGGTGTCACTTTCCACTCTGAGGAACCCAGAAATAAGCCATGGAGGATTAGGGAGTGGAAACCAAAATCACAATGCTGATATGACTGTAAATTAAGAGTCACAGAGTCTAAAAGGCAAACCTGGTGGGCAGAACATGCCATTTCCTTTGATTCAGTGAAAAGCCTACTCCTTCAGATTCTATGGTCCTACCTGGTACATGACAATTAGTAGTTGCTCAATAAACACTTTTTACAGTTGAACTGAAATGTTCTCTATCTGAATGACACCATATTCAAATTACAACATACCAAAGAAGACATTAGGTCTTTTTGTTACTAGTCTTACTATTTTTAAAATTATTTAACACTGACATGCTCTTAATTATGTCCCATGCTTAATTCTAAGCATTTTACATAGATTACATCATTTGATTCTCACACAATCCCTATTAACTTCTATTGTCCTCCCCATGTTACAAAGACGAAGCTAAGACACAGAGAAAGACTAAGTTACTTGCCCAGTGTCACACCTGGGGAATAGTGGAGCTGGGATCTGGATGCTGGTAGTTTGTGTTGATCCCTAACTCTTGATCCCTATGCCATTCTGCATCCTCTCTATGGCCACAAACCTATGAAGGGCTTGAAAATACCATGCTTGCAAAATGCAGTATGTGTCATGTGTAGTGTTCTGGTATGGCCAAGACCATGCCACAAGTTTGCCAACCCCGTTCCCTTTTCCCTTAGGGCCCTGAGAGCAGACATCCCAGTCTTACAGCAGGGCTAATGGCCACGTAACTGAGGCCTGACCAACAGAATATGAGAGAAAGTTTAAAAAAAAAAAAAAAAGGCCCCCAACAGGCCTGGCCTTAACATCCCCACACACCTAGAGGCAGAGAAGCCGGAGGAGGACTCCAGAGTCTGGAAACCAGCAGAGCCCCGGCTAGGAGAAACTCTGGTTCCTGAATCCCTGCATGGAAGAGAGTATCCTGTTGCCAGAGTCTACTACACACCTTGGTTAGTTACAAGAGTACAAGACATGAGCCTTTGCTGTGGCAAATTGTTAAGACTGTGAGGTTGTTACGGCCGTCAGCACTGTATGACATTTAGAATGATCGATACACTTGAAAATACAGGAAATTAAAAAAAAAAAAACCCACACACACAAGAAAATAATTTTACTGAAGATTAACATGATGAGGAAATCCAACTTCATGCTTCATTTCTTAGGCCAGAAGTGTGGTGCTTAGTGCTCACCTACCCGATGAGTGATGGCTCTTACTCCAAAATGACAGGAGATTGGGGGAAAACAAAGGCAAATATTTAGTTCCCTTAAAACATCTGGAAATATGCCTGAAAATCCTCCCACTGTAAGTGGGATTTCAAACAAGGAATTGGTCTCTTTGGATGGAAAGGTTTTGCTTATTATCTCAACAAGAGAAACATAGACCGCTGACTGGTTAGAATTGGCATCTGTAACAGGGGGCTAATTCTTGTAGAGACCCCGCAGTTCCTGTTTCTAGTTATCCTCAACAGAATGAAAGGAATTTGTGGGTTTTGTTTTGTTTTTTTAATTATTTGTAAGAAATACCTAGCTAAATCACTTGAAGGGGTTAATCCCATTTGATTCACTTGTTTTATTTCTCTAATAACAAACCACTCCCCTTAGCTACGAAAGGCGCGCTGGTGAATGCTTCAGCATTCTTGCTTGGCGCTTTGCAGATGGATCATCTCATCTGAGAAAGCATTTAAACCCGATGGTCCCATTGGCCAAACTCACTGTCCTGCGGTGTAAAAGGTGCACCCCGAGTTTGGGGGGAACACGCAGGGGAGCTGCCTCCCCCAGCCTGCGGAAGCAGCCGACAGGAAGGATTTCCTGCAGAAGGCATCTCCTGGGCCAAGGGTCTCCTGTGGACTGAAATCAGACTTGATTGTTCCTAGATGGAAAATTCCATGAGAAACCGAACCAGTTAACAAGTACACCAAACCATGACTCGTGCTGAAATGACTGCAGCTCCGGC
Organism: Mustela nigripes; assembly: GCF_022355385.1. Classification (NCBI taxonomy): domain Eukaryota; kingdom Metazoa; phylum Chordata; class Mammalia; order Carnivora; family Mustelidae; genus Mustela; species Mustela nigripes. The sequence goes on along the minus strand of NC_081564.1, from coordinate 55,658,851 downwards.
TTGCTCGGACCCCCCGCTGAGGTGAGTAACTAAGAAAACTGACTTGATCTGTCCTGTTGATAGGACTAACACTGTTGCTTATTTTGCATACCACCGATAATCAACAGACCAGAAGATGGGGATAATGAAAGCCCTTCAGGCTGTAACAGTTCCTTTGGCCTCAGCCCTGGAATCGCATGAGGCCAGAGAAAGAGACTTTTGGATAAAGAGTTTCTGCTTCTCCTCCAGGGGGCCTGAGTCATTCCGAGGCTGGGGTCCACACTCGGGCCAGAAAGAGAGGAAGTGCTGCTGTGGGCATGGAGAGAGGAGAATGGGCACGTACGTGTGGTATAAATACTGCCGCGAAGGCCTATTTCAAGCACCAAAGTCACAGAGCATGGAGTTGGAAAAAGAGACACAGAAGCCCACCGGTGTATAGTATTTTCACCAGATACAAGAGATGTCAGACTCATGAGTAGCAGTACAACAGTTAGGAAGTGACATGTTTTGAGGACTTATTAGCTTTTTTTAAATATAACTTATTTAATTGTGTGTTTATATCCTTTACTTTTTAATAATGGCGACATTCAACAACTAGCTCATAAAATTTCCCAAGAATGGACATTCAGCACCTCCAGCCACCCAGGCCAACTCTGGCACACACCCCTCTGGTCCTGTCATGTCATTCATTGGAGGCACCCAACATGGAGACAGCAGGACCTGCATAAGAGGCTGAGGACCCTGTATGGGCTTTCCGCCTCACCACCCCACCTAAGCCTTTGGTGGTCGCCTTAGCTGGGGCAGAGGTGGGGCTCCCTGGCCACCAGCAGATTGAGCCCTGTTCTTACCAGCAACTGTGGCCAGTTTACCCACCATGCCCAGCCCATACCTTCTGCTTTATTCTCAGGAGCCTGAGACGAATACAAATATCCGGTTTTCCTCAACATTCACCAAGTATCAGCCTCAGCACGCTCTCGGCCAGCCCGGAACCACAACAGAACACCCCACAGTCTCCCTGGCTTCCAGCAACAGAATCCCAAAAGCTTAGCAGAACTGCCTGTTCTCATCATTCCTCTCCTCACATTCAGGGCATCATTACTACCCTTTCCCTAGTTCAATTTTAACAAAATTATATATCAGACACGGGCTGGGCACCAAGGAACACATAAACGCTTCCTCCCCTCAAAGATCATTTTATTGAGTAAATATAACACACAAATAGAACACAGAAGAGAATTAAAAGCCATTTAAACCAACTGTTATCATGTGTGGAAGTTCCTCCTCAGTCATATTCCTTCCCTATAATTAGCAGCCACAGGCTCCCGCGCGACCCAAGCATCCTCCATAAAAATGCCCCAGTCCTCCTTCCAGAAGAAAGGCCGCCATTTCTTCCAAACCCAGCGTCACAACCCTGCTTCCCTAATTAACAGATGGGCAATCTGTGCTCGTGTTAGTTAACTAAACCAGAGGAGATGACTACGTGCCTTTTAATCTGTCAGGAAGAATGTGTGGCGTCCTCACAGGAGAGCTATGGGAAGGGGGTCAAGGTCAGACGTCACAGCGTTTAGTGAGCCGAGATGCGCAAGCACCACAGGGGTCCCAACCACACGGGCAGCCTGTGAAGATACCCCACGAGGCAGCGCACACCACCTGCTCCACGCCACCACCCAGGCCCCAGCTCATCAGTACATGGGAGGTTAATATTTAAACCATCCCATGGGCCAAGGAGTTGGAAGAAAGGGCTTCTTTGCTGGAGGGACGCATGGAAACCATGAAAACCCCTAAAGGAGGGTCAGCTTTAGGGATCACTTTAAAAGCAAATTGGTGAGTTCCCTCGATGCGTTCTCCAGTCCTGTCGGGATACCTGTTCCAAGAGAACGCACCATGCGAACAGGCAGTGAGTCAACGTTCATGCCGCCCGGGCTGTCCTAAAGGGTCACACAGAAGTCTCCCAGCTTCACCTCCACAGAGGACGCAGGCACCTACCTCCCTGCCCGACCAGCGCCCGACAGGGAACCTCCGTTCCTACTTCCACCGAGGCAACCCGATCTCCTCCCTTGGCCGCTCAAGTCAACCATCTTCCTGAGTGACGTGAGGGCCCTGGAATTTCCTGACTCCGACAATTTTCACGTCGGCCCTGATCCCCTGGCAGCATGCTCCCCGCACTCTTTTCTTGGCTTTCCGTGCGGTGGCCAGGACCCTGTCGGGCACCGCAGGACATGAGACAAAGCGGGGAGCCCCATGGGAAGATACCGTTACAGGGCTGTTGCAGAGTGCAGCGGACAGGGAAGGCCAGTGGCGGTGACACTGGTGTGGCAGGGAGACTTCAGATCCAGCTGTGAACATGTGGCCAGGATTCTGGTGAGGGGGCAGAGTGCTCAGGAGGGGGTCGGCCACGGAGCCACAGGAGGGCTCCAGGACTTTGTGTCACCCCACCTCTGCATACCATTAAAGCCGGCCATCCACCCCTCACAGGTGCGCTCCACAAGGCCACTCTCAGGTTCTCTTGACTATTCCTACAAAGACAGGGCATTCAAAAAGAAAAGGCAGACTCACCATCCTAGGAGGGTTAAAAAAAAAAAAGAACTAAGACAAGGCTGATGTCATGTCTTGATTTCTATGTTCTTTTCTTTCCTTAATCCAGTGAAGTAGCATGCATGTTCCTGGGGTGGTTTAATGATTACCTTGGTTTGGCCAGTGGGTCCACAGTGATCCTTAGGCTAGGCAATAAAATAAATTTGCACGGAACTGTTCTATAAATATACACAAGGGCTATCCTTTAAGCTAATTTTGGTAATAGTTCAGAAGTGGGAACACATAGGATGATTTTCAAGAGAAGAAAAATGAAAGCTAAAATATCATTTGCTGACGTCATTTGATTGGTTCCTCCCATCCTTGTATCCGCACAGCCTATAGTATGATTTTGTGGCTCCTTCCATCAAGAGCTGGATTTTTTTCTCTACGCCTAGAATCCGGGTTGGCCTATGCCTTGTTTTGGCTAATTGAGCAACACATGTGACACCGTAGAGACCTGAAAGGTACTTGTTCCCCTAGGGCTGTCCGCTCTTAATGCTCCTGGAACTCTGCCAGCGCCGGAAGTAGCTGGGGATAGCCAGCCTTCATGACGTCTGTCGGTCTATTACTGCCCCTGTGACACCCTGCCAACTGCTACACACTAAGGGAGGCCAACGTGGGTCATCAGCCTCCAGATGATCCACCAGCTGATGACAGACACAAGAGAGCCCGGCAGATGTCAGCCAAACTGGCCCAAACCAGAAGAACCACCCAGTAGACCCATAGACCTGGGACCAACGTCTTATGATTGTTGCTTTAGGTCAAGTTCCCCCTCCCAGGGTCAACCACCTCACACCACCGCAGACATGCAGCCCCCAGGAAATTCAAGTTCACACTTAAGAGTGCTCAGCGCCTGGATTGGTGATGGGTGACAGGCTTTCATCCCCAAGGTGCCACCAAACGCACACGACACTGTCAGCTCAGTACACGAATGCCACCACAATGCCCAGTCCTCCGAGGCCACAGAGCAGGTATGTCCTTCCCCAAGTCCCTACCTGGGACAGAGGACAACAGCAGATGCTGGGTGGAAAGTCTGGGAGCATCAAGGAGTGGGAGAGTAGTCAGCTGAGAATCCCTCCCAGGGAGATAAGGAGGCAGCAGAAGGTAAAACAGCACATGGGTTGTGGATCTGAGCCCTTAGAGCACGTTCCATCGTCCCACTGTACAAAATGCACATTAAAAGATGAAAGCATGAAGATTCGCAAGATAGCACCTTCAAGCACAGGGCTCTTCGGACTGCACTGACCACACACAAAGCCAGCCCCACTATGGGCTCAGAAACGAAGCATGACTCTGGGTCCCATCTCTCTCCAGGGCAGGCTGACAGGGAGCTCCCTGGGTGGCCCCCTTTTAGGCTCATCCCAGCTCAAAGAGCAGTGAAAAGTGGACAGCACATTTGCATTCATTAGGTCTAAACACTACGCCTGTTTCCCCCTCAAATGGTGTTCTCTTCTTTGGCAGCCACGAAGCTTACGGCTTCTTTAAACTTTGTGGTTCCTTCTAAAAGCAGCAGAGACAAGGAACTAGACATAGGTGACAAGCAAAAAAAATAAATAAATAAAGTAGGAAAGAGAGCTTTCCATAAGGTCCATCTACAATTTCTTAATAAAATCTGACAAAACCCAGGCTCAGCCATTCCAGCATCTATGGGCTCTGGTTCTCCCACAACCCACACAGACCACTGCATTGGGACGAGACAGAGGAGGGCATGCACATCTTGGCTGCCCTCTGCCATTTCCTAAGATGGGTAGTGAAGACGTGGCATGTGTTTCACTGTCCTTCAAACCATACAAACCTTTCACATTTATTCCTTTGTATATGTAATACATTTCATAATGAAAAATGATTTGTTTCATCTACCAGTCCATTTCCTTAGAGAAAAAACAAATGAAACGGATTTACATAATATCAGAAGAAAATAGATCCTACTGGCTAGCCCCAACAAACGTTACTCAAACTTTTAAATCGCTAGGTGCCCATTTAACTTCTTTGGAACAATGAATACATCACAGGTACTTTAATAAATGTTTTAGGGTAAAGTACAAGGATATTTTTGAAGATCCAGCATATATAGGTTATAAAATCATATGAACGCATTTACTTGGAAAGAGGCTAGATTTTACTTCCTTGGAAAGCTTTAGTAAGTTATGTTATTTGTGGCCACCAAATTCAGTGAGAGAAGCAATGCCCTGAAATTGATTTAGGCAGTTTCCAGGTTTCTATTTAAGTCAACAAAACCGTACAGCTCACCAACCAAAGGCCAGGGCTTCTGCCAAAGTCTACACGAAAGACAAAGGCAAGATTTTTCCCATTAAGAGCTCAAGCCGAGGGGATGTGATAATCTGGTAAATATTTGAATTATTTTAAAAGACTTTTTTATCATTAAATAAATAACCAAGAACGCATTAACCTCTCTGAAAGAGGCTGGAATATCTGCTCGTGTTTACAGTTACCTTTTTCCATTTTCTGTTTCACTTCAGTCAATTTGAAAAACAGTATCAGCACTAAATTTCAGGATTATATATGATCCATTACAATAATCCATTCCTTCATGCAGGTTAATAATCCTTTCCTGTGCTCATTCTCTGTGACAGACACCGTGCCATGTCCCAGGGAGCCGACCACGATCAGGACAGCCCTGGCAGCACTCACGCCTGTACATGGGGCTGATCCCCAAACAGCTGGTCGTAGTTCAGGGAAATGAGAAGGACAGTGAGTTTGTGACCTTTGTTGTGTCTGTTGCGGTTTTCATTGTAGGACAGGTTTGGGGAGCAGGGAGCTAACGGATGCAAAAGCCCTTCCAGAGAAGGAGTGTGAGGAGTAAAGACTCTGAAAAAAGGAAGCCAAGGGCTCTGGAAAAAAAGATATCCTGGCCGCAGGAGAGTTTAGGATTGATTCTAGGGCAATGGGAAGCCATGCAATGTTTGTAAAGGGACGCATGAAGGACCAGCTTTGCAATGTGGGGATGGAAGGGAGAAGACAAATGAAGATGCCAGGGAAGGATTTGAAGGGGGGGTTGGACAATGGTGAAAGCTGTGGGAACGGAGAGAAAGGAGAGAAAGGGCTGATTCATGGACAGAAAGGGGAAGGGAGAAGGCAAAGCAAGAGGGACATGGGGATTGATCAGATGCAGGGGTACCCAAGAGAGAGAGAAGCAAAATCTTGAGTTTCTTGTTTGAGCAAATTAATATCTATTGGTAATACCTTTTACAAACATGAGAAACATGAGAAGGAAAGCTCTTGTGGACAGCAAGACAGGATAGAATTGGGGGTTTTGTTGTTAACACGTTACACCTAAAACAAGAGGAGACACTGAATAGAGAAATCTACTAAATCTAGAAAATTACCAGTTTGGAGGTTCAGGTGTAAATGCAAACATGGCAGTTGAGGTCTCACAACCGTACTGGTGTATCTAAGGATAACAGCTAACTTTTTGTATCTTGAAGATCTAAAATGGTATCTCCTTTTCATTCCTGATATTGCTAACTTGTGCTTTCTCTTTTTCTCACGGTTTAGGGAAGGCTCCTCATTCATTTATTATTCTTTCCAAAGGAAAAATCTTTTCGTTATATTGCTTTTACACCATTTTAAGTTTTTTTAATCTCATTAATTTCCTTCCTTCTACATTCTTTGTGTTTGATATGCTGCTTTTTTTCTAGCATCCAAGATCTTATGATTGTCAGTCTTTTCTCTTTTCAATTATGTGCATTTTAGACTAAAATTCTCTTTGTCAGGTTTAGCTACAGCCCACAATATCTGATATGCCATATTTCGTATTTTTATTATCTTCAGTCCACAAAATTTCCTAAATTCCACTGGGATTTCTTCTTTGATCCATGGGTTATTCAGAAATGTGTTCCATACTTCCCAAATATTTGAAGATCTTCAAGTAGGGGCGCCTGGGTGGCTCAGTGGGTTAAGCATCTGCCCACAGCTCAGGTCATGATCTCAGGGTCCTGGGATGGAGCCCAGCATGGGACTTCCTGCTCAGTGTGGAGCCTGCTTCTCCCTTTCCCACTGCTTGTGCTCTCTTGTTCTCTCTCTCAAATAAATGAATAAAATCTTTCTAAACAGATCTTTAAGTATCTTTTTTATTGTTGATTTCTAGTTTAATTTTTCTGTAGTCAGAAAATATATTCTGTATGATTTTAATTCTTTGAAATTTCTCAAAACTCACCTATGGCCCAGTAAATGAAATGGATATGTCCTCAATAGCCACAGTGTGTTAAGTGGGATTCTCAGCTATCCTCACTGCTTTTAATAACCTGCCCGTTCTATAGAGAGGCGTATTAATCACCCACTACAGCTGTGAATTTCCTTTTTCCTTTTAATTTGGTCAATATCGAACTGATTGATTGCTATTTCCTAGTAGCCTGACTCTCTTAGGAGTATGAGATTCCCTCCTTATCTCCAGGAATGTTACTGACCTTAAACATGACATCATCTGTTGCTAGGACAACCAGACCACTTTCATGAGGTTAGCACCACATGGTTTACCGTCTTCCCGTCTTTCACTTACAACATTTGGGACCCACATGTGTATGTATATATATGAAGTGTCTCTTTTAAGGAGAACAGAGTTTGGGTTTTTTTTAATCCACTCTGTCAATCTCAGTGTTTTAATACAAGTATTTAACCAAAGTCTGTTAACCTAAAGTGATTGTTGCTATTTAGGTTCAAATCTATACATTCTAGTTTCCTTTTTCCTCCTTTTTTGCCGACTTTTGGATCAATCTCCTATTCTTTATTACTCCATATATCCTTTTTATTTTTCTATTATTGTATTTACTCTTAGGTACCCACCTGTGTTAATTCTTTCAGTAATTTACCCTACAGATAATCACATGGCTTCCTGAGTCAGAAGAACCTACTAAAAATGAACATTATCACTTCCCAGACAATTTAAGGGCACTAGACCATTTTAATATGGTCTATACCTTTTGAGATATTAGGAAACATATTTCGAACCCTGTGACCTGGTATTATTTTGAGCAGTCAGTATTCATTTAAATTTATCCACACATTTACCTTTTCTCTTGATCTTCATTCCTTCCTGCATTTCTGTGCCGCTATCTGTGATAATGTCCTTCTGCCTGAGGAGCTCTCTCTATTATTTCTTTAGGGAGCGTATGCTGGCAACAAATTTCTTCAGCTCCTATTTTCTGGAAAATCCTTACTTTACCTCCATTCTTTCGGTAACTGCTTTACTGAGATACAATTCATATATCCTCTAACTCATTTAGAGTGTACCATTCCCCAGCTTGTAGTATATCCACAGAATTGTGCCTCCATCACAACAATCAATTTTAAAATATTCCCATCACCCAAAAAAGAAACCACATATCCATTAGCTGTAACTCCTCATTCCCACAATCACACCCCCATCTAGCCCCCAGAAACCACTAATCTACTTTGTCTTAAAAGATTTGCCCATTCTAGACATTTCACATAAATAGAATCACACAATATGTAGTGATTTGTGGCTGGCTTTTTTCACTTAGTGTAAAGTTTTCAAGGTTCATCCATATTATAATATTTCATTCCCTTTATTGCTAAATAATATTCCACTGCATGGATATAGCAAACTTGATTTACTCATTGTTCAGTTGATAGACGTTGGAATTGTTTCCACTTCTTGGCTAATATGAACTACCATGAACATTTCTGTATAACTTTTTACATAGACATATATTTTCACTTGGGTACACTTTTTAAGAAATTGCCAGACTGTTTTCCAAACAGGCTACACCATTTTACATTCCCACCAGTGATGCATGAAGGTTGCAAATGGCCCATAATTCCACCAAACACTTGTTTGCTTCTAGATTATAGCCATCATAATGAATGTGAAGTGGTATCCCGTGGGTTTGATTTGCATTTCCCTGATGGCTAATGATTATATCTTTTCACATATTTATTATTGGTCATTTGGGGATCTTCTATGGAGAAATGCCTATTTGAATCCTTTACCCATTCTTATTGGATTATTTCCCTTTTTGTTGTTGAGTTATATATTCTAGATACAAGTCCCTTTTTGGATATGTGATTTGCAAAATATTCTCCCACCCTGTGGGTTGTCTTTTCACTTTCTCGAGGTTGTCCTTTGAAGCACAAATGCTTTTAATTTTGATAAAACACAATTTACTTTTCTTTTGTTGTACTTTTGGTACCATATCACCCTCGCTCTGAAAGATTTTTTTGGAGGATACAGAATTCTACAATGGCAATTATCTTCTTGGAGTACTCACAAACTGTGCGCTCCAGCCCACATCAGCTCAGGTGAAACATCAGCTGTCAATCTTACTGTTGTTCTTTTAAAGAGAATCTAATTTCTCTTAATGTTGTCTTTGCCATAATTTCCATTGGTTTTCTATGAAGTGCTTATGTTTGGTTTACCTAGAATTTATCTTGCCTGAGGTTTATAGCACTTCTTGAACTTGTGGCTTACCATCATTTTTTTTTTTTTTTTTTTTTTTGGTCATGGAAAATCTTCACCATATCTCGTCCAATATTGCTTCCACCCCATTTTCCTTCTCCCATTCTAGGACTCTGATACCTGTATTTTAGACACATGTACCCTATGTCTATTATGCTCTTTTCTTCATTTTCCATTTTGGCTCTCCACAAATTGGTTTTCACATCATCTACTGACTTATATTCCAGATCATTTAATTTTTCTTCATCTGTGTCTAATTTTCAGTTGAACCTATCTACTCCATTCTTCATTTTTGTATTTTTGGTTTTTATAATTTCTATTTACTTCTTTATATTGTATACCCCTGCTTTGTCTTGTTAAAATTCTCTACCTTTTCTATCTTTTTAAAGTATTTATCATAATTGATTTAATGATCATGTCTAGCATCTACTCCACCTAAGATAGTTCTCTGATCCAAGTCTCTGGATATACCATGTATATTTTATTGATTACAATAATGGTTTATGAAGAAACTTCAAGGCTCTGGACAATGTCTTTCTCCAGAGAGGATTTTCCCTGGCTTCTGGCAAGCTGGAGGAGTACATCACCATAATCCAATCAAGGATTGGGCTCTTAGAACTGGGTTTCCCTCTTTGCAGACCTAATTTGTTTTCAGTTAACCCTTACTTCTAGATGTAATTTTTAGGGGTCTCAACTGAATGGATGGAGTATTTATTAAGATTTATCTATCTTGGTGAGCTCTGAGCTCTGTTTTCTTCTCCCCAGCACTATGAAACTGCTAACAGTTTTCCCTGACTTCTCAGCCTCCTCACGGTCACTTTCTGCTTGCCTTCATAGTCTCTGGACCTGCCACTGATGAACTGATGAGTGCATCAAGGTGAAAAACAACTTGAATGTCAGGATAATTGACTTTGCCCTCAATGACTCTCCCTTCTCTCTGTGATCTTGGCTTCCCAAGTTCTGCCTGCCTTGGGAGCTTCTCTGATGCCTTCAAGAAGATATTTTTAGGATTCTGTCTATGTTACCTGCTGGGATGGTGGGCAGTGGAAGTCACTGGGCAGGCAGGGTGGTAGGAGTGTGGGGAGCCCACGGCAGAGAACCAGTCCCGGGGAGGTGGGGAGACTGAAGCAGGCAAAACCACATATAAGCAGGGGCTCTAAGCCCCCAGAGCAGGCTCTATTGTCTCATTAGTCTTCATTTAAAAGACAAAAGTAAACATAAAATTATTAAGCATCTCAAAAGTGTTTTAAGGGGCATCTGGGTGGTACAGTCAGCTAAGTGTCTACCTCTTGGTTCCAGTTCAGGTTGTGATCTCAGGGTGATGAGACAGAGCCCCAGATCGGGCTCCACACTCAGCATGGAGTCTGCTTAAGACTCTCTCGGGGCACCTGGGTGGCTGGTCATTAAACGTCTGCCTTCAGCTCAGGTCATGATCCCTGGGTCCTGGGATGGAGCCCCACATCAGGCTCCCTGCTTGGTAGGAAGCCTGCTTCTCCCTCTCCCACTCTCCCAGCTTATGTTTCCTCTCTCACTGTGTCTCACTCTGTCAAATAAATAAATAAAATCTTAAAAAAAAAAAAAAGACTCCCTCCCTCTGTTCCTATCCCCATGTGCACAAGCATGTGTACGCATTCTCTCTCTCTCTCCCTAAAATTTAAAAAAATTTTTTTAAGATTATATTTATTTATTTGACAAACAGAGATCACAAGTAGGCAGGGAGGGAGGCACAGAGAAAGAGAGGAGGAAGCAGGCTCCCTGCTGAGCAGAGACCCTGATGCGGGGCTCGATCCTAGGGCCCTGGGATCAAGACCTGAGCCGAAGGCAGAGCTGGGCTTTAACCCAGTGAGCCACCCAGGTGATCCCCCCACCATTTTTTTAAAAAGTGTTTTTAAAGGTGCTTTTCTCAATTTTTTTTTATTATGTTATGTTAGCCACCATATAGTAGTACATCATTCGTTGTTGATGTAGCGTTCCATAATTCATGGTTTGCCTATAACACCCAACGCTCCATGCAGTCCGTACCCTCCTTAATATCCACCACCAGGTTAACAACCCCCCCCCACCCCCTTCCTTCTAAAACCCTCAGTGTTTCCTAGAATTAAAAGGTTCTTTTTTTTTTTTTTTTTTTTTTTTTTTAGATTTTATTTATTTGACAGAGATCACAAGTAGGCAGAGAGAGAGAGAGAGAGGAAGGGAAGCAGCAGAGAGCCCGACGCAGGGCTCAATCCCAGGACCCTGAGATCATGACCTGAGCTGAAAGCAGAGGCTTTAACCCACTGAGCCACCCAGACACCTCTAAAAGGTGCTTTTTTAAAAGCAGAGCCTTAACCCCCAAGTATGGGGCCCTGTATGACAACACTGGTGGCACACCAGTGAAAGCCTTCCTGGGACCACCCCTTAACTCTGCCTCATGGGCTGTGGGCTATGAGCCAGAACAGTCTGGTTGACCCGCCAACTCTACTGATCTGCTCGTATTCTCCAGCGGCACAGCCTACAGAACATGGTTTGGGTGCACAGACTCTATGCCCAGGGTCTCTGCTAACCCTAGAACAGTCCTTCTTAAACTTCTGGGTGCATAATAACCTCCAGGAACATGTGTCTGAGAGGAAGCTCGGGGTCATACCTCATTATTCTAATGCTGCGGGTCTGGGCAGGCGGGGCTGACACTGCTCACTTCCCACCAGCCCCAGGTGATCTGATGCAGGGGCCTAGAACATGCCTTAGAACAGGGCCCAAAGACACCATGCTAACTCCCGGGTTGGGCTGGTAGAGTTTCAGGATAGGCTGAGGGCCGAGAGCAGAGACTCAGCGGGGAGGCAGGGGGCCCCAAGCCCTCTGCATTTTTTGGAAACTTGCCCTCTTCGCCTGTCCCCAGCACCTCCTTCCTACTCCACCCCATCAGTGTGTGTGGTGCTCAGGCTGAGCCAGGGGGTCTTGGGGTCCAAGTTGGGGGGGTGGGGTATTAACCCCATGCCCCAGAGAAGCTATCCTCTTATCCTAGGAAAGCAGGCACATGGGCCAAGGATCCAGCTCCTCCCGGTGTGTGTGCCATAAACACCCAGGAGCAGAAGCCACACCTCAGGGGAAGTCCTGCTGGCCATGACTGCGACTTCTAGGAAGAGCTTTCAAGAATACTAGAGGGGGAGCAGCCTGCCAGCCAGGAAACCCTAAATACCCCAGTCACTCCACAGCACCCCCAAAGGCAGCCTGTGAGGGGAAAAGAAAATCAGCCACAGAGTCAAGAGACAGGGTCTCTAGATCTACAGCTGCTGCCAAGCCAGCAGCAAAACCTGGAGCCGGCCAGTTAGCGCTTCCTGTAAAACGAGGGAGCCTGGCGGACGGCGGCATACACCCAGCTTGGCCTGCATGGCATTTTAAAGTATTTCTGGTTAATTGCCAAATAGTTCAAAGAGATTGTACATATCCTTCCAAGTTTCCAGCTTCTCCTGCAGAATGCGAAAGTCCAGATGCCCTGGACCATCCCTTCCAGGCCCAGGGAGGCTGAGCTGAGCAGCACCCATCCCTTATTTGGGGTACAGGCTCTTCTGGTCCCCTGGGCTACCTGCCCACCTGACTCTCTCTTTCCATCCTCCATCTGAACCCTGGCTCACGGGATGCCAAGGTCCTTTTTCCTCAAATGCTCTCTGATGAAAGGTGCAGTTTCTTCATTGAGTTTTAACCATGCAGAACACTAACGTTCTCTGCCTGACACATTCTCAAGAACCAGAGGGTTTCAAAATCAGCAGTGTGAAATCAGCAGACTATTTGACTCTACTCTGTTCCCTTAGTAACTCATTAACTATGTGACCAGACAGCCCTCGGTTAGTGATCGGCCGGAACCCCTCAACAAAACACTCTACTCCTTAGCAACTCACTGGGGTTTGGGCCACCTTTAGCATACTCAGCGTCCCAGGTTCCCAAGTCAGCATCCACTGCTCCCCTGTTTCTTCCTTCCTGCTACTGTAGCAAACACGAGTTGTTCTCCTGAGCTGCCTGATGCCCCACTTCTGAGGGCCCTGCCTGGTGACAACGACTGCCGCCACTTCACATGACAAAGTATAGGGCTGGAGAGAGCTGTGGTTAAAGCCTGGGCCCTGTACTCCTGGCCACAACTTTTTAAATCCAATTTCAAAATCCACAGGCATCTATGAATGTCTAAATTGCTACCATAGTTAATTTAAAAAACAAAAACAAAACAAAACCAGACCCTGACTCTTGAGCAGAAGACACGGGACTCTCGGACAGATCTCTCCTGGAGCTTCCGGCCTCTGTAAGACCACCTTCCCAACAGCCATGTGCAAGGAAAGCCCAAAATATGGAAGTACTTCCATGCAGGATGCCGCTTGCTTCAAGTAACGTTTCCCTGAAAAACCCCAAACATGTCATCTTTAACGAGTATTTGGTAAATGGCCGTAGAGAGGAAAGTCACCTCCTCTTCTGGGATTATTCACATTATACAGCAGCCTGGGCAGGACCAGCACCGGTAACCAGGTCCAGAGCATTCGGGGATTGCACTCCTGATGGAGACTGTGCACTTCTGGAACCGAAAATAAAGACCATCAGGACATGACTCCAGTCATGTTCGTTCCAGGTTAGCTCACTGGAGGGTCTGGAGAATCCGACTATTCATACACAAATAATTTTCAATCTATGATTGTTCAAGATCAAGCTTTTAGAACCCATGAATATTTTTTAACATAGCATATATTTTCCGGTGAGTAAAAATCCACTTTGAGCTTTTGAACTTGTAGATTCAGAGGAGTCATAGGTCATCATTCTTTGGGATCTGGAGATACTCTGCCACTGAAAAGTATATGACAGTGTTGGCTTAAAAAAAATCAAAATCAAGGGGTGCCTGAGTGGTTCAGTTGGTTGAGCAGCTGCCTTCAGCTCAGGTCATGATCTGGGAGTCCCAGGATCGAGTCCCACATCGGGTTCCCTGCTCAGGGGGAGTTTGCTGCTTCATCTGGCCTCTCCTCTCTCATGCTCTCTCTCACTATCTTTATTCTCTCTCTCAAATAAATAAATAAAATCTTTTAAAAAAATCAAAATCAAAATTTTCTTCAGGTCCCAGAAACAGCTGCAGTAGCTTCAGATAGAAGAAGCTTGTCTACAACAGGACTCCACTCGGGTCCCTTTCTGATTGAACACTCAGGTAAAGGGACTCTGGTGTTTGTGGGAGAAAAACCTCGTAACTACTGTTTTCATGGAGGAGTACATGTGAGTGCATTTGCCTGCTTATTTTTTTAATCCACCTAAACGAGAATGTCTTAGGGCCACCTCACAGTCTGGCTGTCAGGCAGACAGTAATCATTCCCAGATGCTCAAGAGAAAAGCTCTGGCCAGGCAGACACTATAGCACCAGATGTGTCTGGTGTAGGAACATGTCCTATGTCCTATAAGGCTGCCTCTAACCCTTAAGCAACTCTTGCAGTGAGAGGCCCAGATCGACATGTGCACAGACATGCCAGGGGGTCACACACACCTTCATGCACCCTCATGAAGGGTGATAGCTGGACAGGCAGGAACCATTCATGCCTTAGGTCCCATGTGCTGACCCATTCAGAGCCATGGCTCCGTAGCTACAGCGCCCCGTAGCACAGTGGAGCACAGAAGCGTCCAAGTTCCCACCTGGCTGGAGGACAGGAATGGTGATGTGTGCAAGGCAGCCGTCTCCCTGAGCCAGCGCTAGCAAAGCCGGACAAACAGGGGAGAGCGTACTAAAATGAAATGCTGGATGGCACTAGAACCTTGAGACTGTAAGTCCAAGGTCACAACTATTTCTACTAGGCGATGCCCATGGGCATCCCTGAGCCCACAGCAGGTCCAGCTGCTCCTGAGGCCAAGCAGGGTGGCAACGTGCCTCAGACACAGCTACGGAACAACAGGGCATCCAGCCAGGGGTGCTAGGCCGAATGGGCTAAAGGTGGATTCTGGAATGCTTCGGACGGCCTCTCACCAGCTGCTGGAGCTCCGTACAGGATTAATTCAATTAGTCGCTAGGCTCTGAGCCAGAGTGGCAGGCAGGAAGGTTCCCTCTCTCTCCCCCACACCAGCCCCCTCTCATTCCTACTGGTGAATTCTAGTAAAAGCTACAATCATGGGGCACCTGGGTGGCTCAGTGGGTTAAAGCCTCTGCCTTCAGCTCAGGTCATGATCCCAGGGTTCTGGGATCGAGCCCCACATCGGGCTCTCTGCTCCGCAGGGAGCCTGCTTCCTCCCCTCTCTCTGCCTGCTTCTCTGCCTACTCATGATTTCTCTCTCTTTGTCAAATAAGTAAAATCTTAAAAAAAAAAAAAAAAAAGCTACAATTATGTCATTGATTACAGTTCTCAGAATAGGTCAGAAAGTGGGTTCCTGGTACGGAGGATCTCAACCAGGCCTGGGCGCTGTGTGCGGCAGTTTCCCCCAGTTTCCCAGCCCTTGGGAAGGCCGGGCTGTGCAGGTTTCAGATAGACATTATGGCCAACACACCAAGACTTAGCAGCCACAAAGAGCTCAACCCAAAACAGCCTTGATCTACCTCTGTAATACACGGGGACTCCCACTTCTAGAAAGGAGACAATATCTTATAGTAATAGAGAATTCTTAATTCCTTCTTTTGTGTCCTGAAATCCTTCCTGAACCCCTGCTTTATGCAAGACCTGGTGTTTGCTCTTGTTTAAAGCATGACTGCCTTCTCAAAAACAGGTCATCTGAGTATCGCTACTTCTAGAACAAAGCTGAATGACCCCCAGAGAATGTGCTCATGTCAGTGTCAATCTTTTGGGCTTCTGTATATTTTTGATTTTTTTTTTCCTAATGAATGTATTATTAAAATGTAATCAGTAAAAAAAACACTATTTTTTTAGTACACGCAGAGTGGAATTCACTAGGTGGGGGCATGGCCAGGATTCTGCATTTCTAACAGGAGCCTGTTGATGCTGGTGTTTCTATGGGAAGACCATATACAGTGAAGGTCTGAGAGGGAGAGATGGAAAGAGACAGAGAGATAAAGGGGAGAGGGGAGGCAGGGTGGGAAAGGAGAAGGAGGAGGGATGGAGAGGTAAGAGATAGAGCAAGCTTCATCAGGACAGAGAAAGTGCACCTGTCCAGAGTTGGGGGGAGGGGAGGGGTCAGGCAAGGCATCATGAAGGAAGGAATATATGACTATGGCCATGAATAGGGACGTGATTTCAAAAGGCACATAGGAAGAATGGAGGGGTGGGTAGGGATAAAGTCTTGGAAGTTAAAGAAAGAGACAGAGAAGAAACCACAAACTGCACTCGTGCTGCACTAAGGCAACTATCCATCTGGTCTGTCTACTGGGTAGGGCAGTGCCCAGTACCCAGTATAGGCATCCCAGTACAGAAGCATGTAGAGTCATCTGGGAGCTTCTCACAATACAGAAGGCCAGGAGCCACCCCCAAGGATCTCCCGATCACTGACAGAGGGGCAATTTGCACGTCTAACCACTCCCCAGGTGTTGTTGAAGCTGCTGCTCCAGGGACCAGACTTTGAGAACCGCTAGGATAGGGTTTGTCAAAGACAAAGGATTCTGCCCCACTCCCACCCACACTACATTCCAAGGAGAAAAATTGAATTGTCTCAAAGAGTAGACAGTTCCCATCCGGAAATGGCAATGACCGCTCATGTTAGAGTCTGCCAAGGCAAAGATGGGGCACAAAAGGGTACAATCATCCATCCCTCGGGACAGGCTTTCCAGTGGGTTTGAATCCATCCCACCAAGTTAAGTGAGGACCACATGGAAGCCTTTCGGTCTGTAAATGAGCTCCCAGGGAAGAGCTGAGTTGGCAAACAGCCATCCCTCCACGCCAGCCGGTCAAGTGTTCTGAGACTAAGTTATCTTTGCCCCACAGCCATCCTCTCCAAGACGAATCTTCCTCCTTCCCTCCTCTGGCAAGTAATAATTGGGCCCTGAGAAAGTCTAGAAAGTCAGGTCTCACAGACAGAGTCCGAGATCTTCTGGGGCCGACCATGAGGTAGGCCTGAGGCACCAGCAACTCACCGAGTCCAGGGAACCGAGGCCTGGTGGGTGAGCCTAAGTTCCAGAAAGGTTGCCCTTGGCTAAGGACAGCGTGGGCAACAGAGACACAAAGAGGTTAAGAAACCTCTGCCTTCAAAACACCCACATGAGCCAAGAGGCATCGCCCCAGGGAAGAGACTGGCTCCGTCCTGGGCTGTGCTTTCCAACCACACGGCAGAGGCTGAGGGGCCAGTAAAGCCTGTAGAGGCCAGAGCCCACCTAGGATCACGGAAGTCAGGCTGTCCAGGCGCTCGGGCCCAGGCAGACAGGGGCCTAAGGCCTCGGTCCTTCCAAACCTGCACCTGGCGCCTCACCCTTAAGGGCACAGCCACCCACCTCAGCTGAGGCCCAGAGTCGGGTCCAGCCCTCACAGCATCGGGCTGAACCTGCCCTTGTGCCCAAAGTGCACCAATAATGAGAGATTCTTTCCAGGAGCTGGCTGAGCTGTGCCTGGAGAGTAGTTCGGGCCTGCAGAGACATACATCCTGCAAGCATTTTGCACCTGCGGTTGGCCTGAGAGAGAGAAGGGACTGGGGCATCCTCTGTGAGCCATCAGCGAGGCCACCGTCCCAAGCCCAGGGCATCAGGTCAAAGTCATAAAGGATGCCTCTCCCGAAGGAGCTCGGTCCTGACACACGCACAATCCCAGGGCCGCAGGCCTGAGACAGGGGTCACCGTCATCCTCCACGACTGTCCTTTCCACCCCAGCTGCCGCCTTCTAAGCAGAGCCAGTCCCTTTGAGAGCCAAACTAGAAAAGCAAACAGGGCAGCCCAGAGGAAGGGGGCACCGTCCCTCCTTACAGCCATGCTGCAGCCTCAGGAGCAGCAGGAAGGGGGACCCAAGGAAGCCAGTCATCTGTGGATTTCTCCCTCATTCCAGACTCACACCTCCCTCCGTGCTCTGCGTCAGTGGAAGGAATTCCTCCCTGCTCGTCTCCTTCACAGAAGCATAGAGTTAAGCTTTCTCAGCAGAGGGCTCGGAGGGATACTGCAGGAAGAAGGCACCGCAGGGAGAGGATATGGGCTGAGGACATCCAAAGGGGCTCGGCCCCAGCTCCATACCCAGAATGTTCCAGGTCCCAGCAGTCTTACAGCTGCTGCATAGCCAGCCTGGCCATGGCCTTCCTGCAGCCCCCCTCTCACGACAGACATCAGGTCCTTCTGGCCTCCGCCCTCCTGCTCCCACCAGCACCCCGGTTCCTTCTGCTCACTCACTGCCTCCTCAGGTCTCTCTCCTTTGGTCCTCCTGATGGTACAGCCTCCTGGACAGAGACACCTAGGCTCCTGGCCTCCTGCCCACACCGGAGTCCCCGCCCCCTGGACACCCACACCACCACAGCTCCCCAGCCCACCTCAACTCCAGGAGCTTGCTTCCTGTTTGCCCAGTGACCGAGGACCAGCCAAACCAGCAAACTTCTCTGCATTCTGGTGCCATCAACTACCCCTTCTCCAGCAAGGTCCACACCCCTTCTGAGCCTGTCCTTTGCTGGACTCTCCCTCAGCCCTGGGGTACCATGGAGAGTTTTCGTATATCCTATAGTGCTTCATCATAGTTGAATAATTCTTGATAATAAGCTTCTCCTGTTTAAATCACGGTGTGGTTTCTACTCCCAACTGGACCCAGACCTGATGCCAGAAGAACTGTCCCGAAAGTGCACCCCAGAGAAGCACTACAGTTAGCAGGGTACAGACAAGCCAGCAGACCCTGTGTCACTCATCTGCTGACACCGATGGCCTCACAGGAACAAGGGGGCCCCTACAAAGTAGGGACACTAGCTTGCAGTGTAGTGTGTGATGATCAATCTTACTGTTCTGTCAGATGAGCATGCACAGAAGCCAGGAACAGTGACTCAAGCTCTCCTCTGGAAGATTCTTAAATTATCAGTCAATCTAAACGTTTTTGGGATGCTTACTAACAATGAGTATTTCACAGCCTATTTCTATCAAACGCAGGCAAAATTATGTGTACCTTATTTTCAATGACTTTTTACCTCTACAAAAGAAAATAGGAAAGGGGCGCCTGAGTGGTTCAATTGGTTAAGCCTCCGATTTTTTATTTAAGCTTAGGTTGTGATCTCAGGGTGGTGGGATCAAGTCCCACATGGGGCTTCAAACTCAGAATGGAGCCTACTTAAGACGCTCTCTCCCTCCCGCTCTGCCCCTCCCGTCCCCCTCCTCATGCACAAGCATGCTCACACTCACTCTTTCTCTCTCTCTTTCTTAAAAAAAAAGAAATGGAAAGAATTGGATATACACCTCTTTGGAGGGAACCTTACCCAGAGGTCAGGGGCGGGGCTTGGGAGAGAACAGGGAATGTCTCCTCTTGAGGGCAGGTGAACTGAGCGCGGAGCATGCTCAGTCAGTCCCGGGCCTGCCACTGTCCGTAAGCCACCATCATGGCTCCAACACATGTGCGCTCACTCATCCGCTTGCTCACTCGCCAGAAGGTTCTGAGCACCTAGGGCACTGGGATGGAATGAAATACGAACTCTGATGCCGCATTCACTAACCTGCTCCTGACCTTGATGTGATTCCCCAAGGGGGCCTCCCTGCTGGGAGGAGACCCAGGCCATACACAGGAGGGTACCCAGCTGTCACAGTCGTTTCCAGCGGCTAGGCTGGCCTCCCCAGGTGAAGCCAACTCACACCATCGGCAACAGCCAACTTTTCCCGGGCTGGATCTCTGGTGGGTGACGTGGCCACCCAAAGGAGGGACAACAGGTCCTGCAAGGCCACACGCCCCTGCCTTCAGCCGGCGCTCACCAGCCAAACCTTCACCCAGGTCTGGCCAGCCTCATTCTCTGGGGTCCCCTTCAGGATCCGAACGGCAGAGATTCACAGACGGAAGAGCAAGAAGGAAGTCCATTCCGTAATTGTTGCCATTATGGCTGAGCTGGTTTGCCTCAAGCAATCCGTACTAATAAGTCCTCACATCCATGTGGCACTTTACTGCACTCGAAATACTTTTACCAACATTTCCTTTTGGGAAAGGAAATCTCCCACTACTCTGGATTTCTTTTTTTTTCTCTCAGATGCTCTGTTTTCACTTCTTGAGAAGCTTCTGTGTAATCTACCCCATGATATAAAACACAGACCACAACAATGGTAAGGGTCACCTCCAGAGCACAAGGAGAAAACCTGCAACTTGTAAAAAGAAAAAAAAAAGTAATAGATTTGGTTAATTGGCACTTAGGTCAGTTGATTTCAAGCAAAATCTAATCCGGTGGGTATCAGATTTGTGCGGCACGATCTCCCACAGGTATGTGGGGAATGCCAGGCATTGTGACAGTCAAACACCTCCGATCTGTGCAGAAACAGCCTCCAGGACCAGACAGGCAAACCCAGCCGCACACGCTCCCAGCAGACGTGACTAAGCCATCACCTCGTCCTTCCACCTGAGACCAGACCTCCAAGCTGCACCCGGGCAGGCTAATTAGGCATAAGCCACAGAAAGCTCCCTGCCTGTCCTAAGCCACAGCTGCCCTGGGCACCCTGCTCAAGTTCTTCCCTGACATTCCCTCTCCTGTTGCAAGGTGGCTCAGGGATCCACGTAAACAACCCCAAGACATTTGTCGCATCGCCAGGAATGTGCTCACGTCGCAGGGCCACAAACTACCTGGCCACCTCCCTCCTCCTGTCCCATTCTCTTGTTTCACCATCAAGCTAAAACTTGCCTCGCCCACCCACCGCCCCCTTTCTGCATCTCCCTAATACAGTCGTGTGTTACTGAACCACCCTGCCCCGCATCCCTGAAGCCACTGGACTGCAAAGCCACGGCACGTCTCTGATCCCACCTCCAGCCCCTTCACCATCGTGAGGGAGTACTTCTCAAAGATGAAGTCTGTGCGTGCAGTGACTTACGTCTCTCCAAAATCTTCTGGTGCCTCTAGCACAACAGTTTCCCCTGTTTTCTATGACACTGGGTACAGGGGTGGTTCTTCTGGTTGGCAGAACTGTGGAGACCGGGATGGGGAAGGAGAGTGACAGAACCTCCCTCTGCTTCACTCACATGAAGCATGCGGGTGGCCGGTGGGACACGAGAGAGGGTGGAAGGGCAGCCCAGGGCTGATCTCACGGGACAAAGGTACCTGCACACTCTTCTGTGCACACAGCAAAGGTTTCAGAGGGGTGCTGTCGAGTTTCTGGAATCTCTGGTAGCTCTGTGGATCACAGACAGCAGGAAGTGGGAGCTGGCGTTGGCTCCCTTCTGTTGCCGCTAAGAGCTTTGGGTCTGGAGGCCCAACCGCAGGCCATGGGCTGCCTGAGTGTGAAGCCCGGGGATGGTGGATGATCCCCAAGCCACAGCCCTTCTGTCTCTAGGGAACTGGCTTCTTGGGAGAGGAGGAGGTGGGGAAAAGTGAGGTGGTGGTTAGTTTCTGAGTTTTACCAAATAAAGTAGAATCTAAGGGGGAAAAAGAAGTTTTAGGCAAGACCCTTGAGGCGTGAAATCAGAAGGGAGCTACGGCCTCAGTTTTGCCCACCCTTCCTCTGAGCTCACTTCCTGGACAGTCACACCCAGCTCAGGGCATCCAAGACACCCATCCCTATTACACAGCCCCACCTGAAAAGCCAAACTTGAAATCCCTTGCCTGCTTGGCATCTGCACTCAGATATCCAACCGGGTGCCCCAGCTTGATACACCCAAATTAAGCCCCTCACCTTGCCCACAAACCTGCCCCCCACACACAGGCTTCCCATCTCAGCAAGGGGTCCCTCTGACCTTCCAGCTGCTCTGGCCAAAACCACCCGTCAGCTTTGACCCCTCTCTTCCTCCCACATGCAATCTCTTCGGAAGGTTTGTGGTTCTGCCTTCACCGTATATTCAGGAAATCTGACTTCTGTCACTATTTCCCCCCTAACGAGCCTCCTGGTATCACCTCTGCTCACCCTAAAGACTCTCTGGACCCAGCAGCTAAAGGGATCCTCTAGTGTGAATCAGAGCCTGACACTGCTGCTCAAAAGCCCTCAGCGGCTACCCACTGCGACATTCTACCTATAGAGACTTGCCATGCCCCACAAGAACTGCCGCTTATCTTGTGCCTCTCCCACTATGCCCCCCCTCACTCGCTGCACCCTAGCCACTCTGAATTCTTGGTTATTCCTCAAACATGCCAAGCACACTCCTACCCCAGGTCCTTTGCACTTGCTCTTCTTTCTGCCTGGAATCTGCAATACTCTTCCTCCACTGTGCCAAGTAGCTTGTCTCCTCCCTTCCTGTAGGTCTCTGCTACAATGTCACCTTTCTGGAGCCCTTTCTTTTCTGCCCCACATAAAATAGCAGCCCTGGCATCCCCTAATCCCTTGCCTTATGCTTCTTATCCTTCACCACCTAACATATACCTGTCTGTCTCCCCAGCAAAAGGTCAGCTCTATGAGTCAGGAATTTTGTTCTGGCCACTGCTCTATCCCCAGTGCCCAGCACATGGCACCCAGTCAAATGTTAGTAGAATGTGGGACTTTGAACACAGAGCAGGTCGAATAGAAGGCTTCTAAGAAAACAGGGATGCTGTTAACAGAGAAATGGGAGCACCAAGGATGGAGGGGCTTAAAGAGAAAAGAAGGCAACATGGGATAAAGCAGAGGTTGGCAAACTATGGCCCGCAGGCCCAGACCAGCCCCCAACCTGTTCCTGCAAATAAAGTTTTATTGGCACATGGGCATTTGTTTACATTTTGCCTATAAAGCCTGCTGCAGCACAGGATTTGAGCAGTTCCAGCAGTGATTTCATGGCCCAGAGAGCATGAATACTTACTCCCTGGCCCTTCACAGAAATCACTGGTCAACCTCTCCCATAAAACAGAACCTTTCAAGCTGGAAACTTATGGACAACCCTCCCACACAAAACATCCGCCAACCTTCCAGGAGGCTCAGACGCCAGTTTGAGAGACAGTCATAGAGAGAATATGGCAGTGGTGGTTCAGTCCCCAGCAGCTGTGTGACTTTACATAAGTAACTTAACTTCTCTGAGGCTCTTCTTCCTTCTCAGTAAAATCAGAAACACTACAAAGCACCTTGCAGAACTATTGCATGGAGTTAAGATTTGGTAGGTAAAGCCCCTAGCAACAGCTAGCTCACCATGTATCTCTGCGACTAACCACTGTTTGAGAATTTACTCAACCCCACACAATTGTGATGCTACAATGTGTTTTGATTCACCTGACCCTCACAGAGACTCTAACAGGGCTGGGCCAGGACTCTAGCGGGTTTTCCGGATCTCTGATGAACACAATGCTAAAAACTGAGTTTTTTTAAATAAAGGATATGAAGTCCATGGCTTCCTCGATGGGAATGGACGGACTCTGGGGAGTCAGGGAAAGCCTTGAGCTGCCCCTAGAGAGCCGCCGGGGGTCCCTGGGACAGTCAGGACCTCAGTCTCCTCAGCTGCTTCCCAAATTAGCAAGAAAATCTCCAGATTCAAAGAAACCTCGTGACATACTTTGCAGAGATACCATGGAAAGCAACTGATGTGGTGGCTATTTTTGGCTGGTTAGCAGATAACTGGTCACTGCTGAGGAAAACTCTTGAATCACTGGCTTCAAAATGCCAGGCTCCGAGCAGAGAAACAGCCGGTGGCAACAGCAAATCCTGTTGGGCATCCGCTCCCGCTAGAGCTCCATTTACTAAGCCAGTGAGGTTCTTTTGACTTTTTCACAAACCAAATACCCAGTATTATTTTCTCAAGTATTTTTCTAAAGTTTGAACCACTTTAGTAATATGAAATATGTGGGTATGGGGGGACCTGGGTGGCTCAGTAGGTTTTGAACATTCTTTTCTCTGATTTAACAAACATTTCAGGGGCACTTGGGTGGCTCAGTCAGTTAAGCATCTGCCTTCGGCTCAGGTTATGATCCCAGGGTCCTGAGATCAAGCCCCATGTTGGGCTCCCTGTTCAGCAGGAGACTGCTTCTCCCTCTCCTTCTGCTGCTTCCCCTGCTTGTGCTCTCTCTCTCTCTGTCAAACAGATAAATAAAAATCTTTTTAAGAAAGAAAGAATATTAAAAAAAACATATATATGTATAATTTATATATATAATATACAAAAAGAAAGAATATTTCGGAAAAATTCTGCACCATTGAAACATACTGGTTTTTTTCAAAGAGCTTATCTATTTATTTGACAGACAGCATAAGCAGGAGGTGTGGTAGGCAGAATGAGAGGGAGAAGCAGGCTCCCCGCCAAGCAGAGAGCCCAACATGGGGCTCGATCCCAGGATCCTGGAATAATAACCTGAGCTGAAAGCAGACACTTAACCGACTGAGCCACTCAGGCACCCCGATACATGGTTTGTTAAATCAGAGAAAAGAATGTTCAACTCGGAGTGGATGCATGAGAAGCAGCACTAAGAACTGATAGCAAATTCTTTTATGATGCTGTTTTTTAGGAGTAAATAAGGTTTTTAACTTATTTGGTTAGACTAACAAGCAGAATTTAAAGGGAAAGCCTGACTTGGAAGTCAACTTAATTACGGCCCTGGCACACAGAGCTGAATCTTTCAATTCCCGTAAACTCATGCCTCGCATCTCGTTCCTTGACTTCCCCATTACCAAGACGGGGCCGGACTGGAAAACCCTAGTGCTTACCCAGGGCATTTTTTATTTCAGCTCGACCACCAGGCTCACACAAGATGGACTTGGCTAGGCTGCTGAGGGGTCGCAGCTAACAGTAGTCCACAGAGAAATAACCTGCAAGTACTCCCGCTTGCAAGGAACCACCTCCATTAGACCAAGTGAAGCTTTAGTTCCCTGTCTTACGTTGGGCTGCTCTAACAAAGCACCACAGACTAGGAGGCTTAAACAAGAGATCTTCATTTCCTACAGAGGCTAGGAGGTCCAAGATCAGCATGCCAGCAGACTCACTCCCTGGACTTCCTGGCTTGTACATGGCCACCTTGTGACTGTGAGCTCCCGTGGTCTTTCCTTGGTACCTCCATGTGAAGACAGGGATCTCTCCTGCCTCTTTTTCTTCTAAGGACACCAAGTCCTTATTAGGTGGATACAAGGGCACTACTCCCAACAGAGTCATGGTTTATGACATCATTTAAGTATAGTTACCACCTAAAGGCTTCACCTCCAAATACGATCACATTGGAGACTAAAGCTTTAACTTATCACTTTGGAGGGACCCAAACATTCAGCCCATAATGTTCCCTGAATAAAGTTTTTAGAACAATTTTTCAAGCAGGTTTTGAAAATGAAATTCTTGCCTTCTCAAAGAAGCCCTCTCTACCACCCACTGGGTCTAAGCTCTACTACATTATGAAATCTTAGCATTTGCGTCTCAGTCTATAAAATACTAATTTACATCTGTCCTTTTGTTAAATAAATGCCCTTCTGTCTCTTTCATCTGTGGGTGTGGGCTCCCCTATCAAGAATTCCACTCTTTGCAGCAGAGTAAGAAAAGAGGAGGAGGAAGGAGAGGAACAAGAGGAGACAAAAAAGAGCCTTTGCTTTCCTTCCTTCCGCCCACAGCACCCTGCCCACAGCCAGCGTCGTCCATGGAGGGTAAGGCAGAGACCATGGAGCTCTGGTGTCTCCAAGGAAGAGAAGGGCCATAGAAATGGCTATTTCAATGATTGCTGGTCCTGAGGCACCCAGAGACCATGTTGCTGAAGCCCTCACTGTGCTTAGGGATGAAGATAAGTCTGCTACTGAATAGTCTCCAAATCACAGTATCTGGAAAATAACCCAGACTTCATCGTTACCTCCTTCTTTTCCACATAACCAATTCCCAAATGGCAAAAGCCAAGAGATTCTATGCCAATGGCTTCATTCCTCTATGTCTTTTTAAGTAATTGTTTTTATTATCTAAGTATAACACATTTAGAAAAGGGTGCAAAGCAATGAATTTTTATAGTGAATGCATCCAGGTAACCACCACTCAGATAAGAACGCAGAACATTCCTGGCATCCAGAGGCCCCACCCAGCCACTAAATCCCTCTTCTCATCCAAAGGTAACTGCTGCCTTAACCTCTGAAGTCATAAACTAGTTTTCCCCTACTTGAACTTAATATGAAGTGTGTAGGTGCTGTCCAGTGTCGAGCTTCCTTCACTCAACTGAACATCTGTGAGATCCATCCATGTTCCTGCATGGATGCAACAGCACATTCCTTTTCAGTGCCGTACAACACACTGTTGTAGGACTATAACACAACCATCCATCCCAGGGCTGACAACCATTACATGGTCTCTGTTATTTGGTGTCACGCAGATTGCTCCTGTGAACATTTTTATATGTGTCCTTCCGGGCATCTATGTTTATGTATCTGTTGGGTCTCAATTTAGGAATGGAATCAGGGAGTCATGGCCCATGCAGATGTTCAGTTTTGTAGCTTGCAAAAGAGTATTTACAAGTGGGTATGTGAGCATCTCTTTGGTTCCACATCATTGCCAACCTTTGGTTTTATCATGCTTTCATATTTTAGCCATTCTGGGGGTGCGCAATTTAAAACAGTTTTTATTTGCATGACCCTGATGAATAAAGTCTGTTGGCCATTTGGATATCATCTTGAAGTGCCTCATTAAGTCTTTTGCCTCTTCTTCTATGAGATGGTCTTTTCTCATTAATTTAGTAGGAGGAGGGGCTCTTTATGGATGTTGAATAAGAGTTCTTTGTTGAATAATATATACACACAGATAGAGAAAGAGACCAAAAATATCTTCTCCCATTGCCTTTCAACTTGTATTGGTGTCTTCTGATGAACAAACTTTCATTTTAATGTACTCCAAATTATCACATTTATTTCGTTATGGCTAGTGCTTTTTGTGCCTTGCCTGAAAACCTTTGTCTACCCAAAGTTGGGAATATATTTTCCTTTACTATCATCTAGGGGCTTTATTGTGTAATGTTTCACCATTTGATTTATAATCCATCTGAAACTGAGTTTTTCATATAGTGCAAGATAAGGGGCAAGATGCTTTCATTCCCATGTGGATACCCAATTAACCCAGGACCATTTGCTGAAAGGACAAACCTTTTCCCACTACCTCTGTCATCACCAATACATGTGTGGGTATGTCTCTGACTCCATGCTGTTCCAAGGTCTAGTGATATGCCCTTGCACCAATACCACAATGTTTTAGGTACTATAGCTTAGAAACAAGTCTTTGTCCTGGCAATGTAAGTCCTCTAGTTTTGTCTTTTTCAAGACCACCTTGGCCATTCTTAGCCTTGTGCATTTCCATATAAATATTAGAATGAGTTTGTTAGTTTCTACAAAAAAGAAGATCTGGGTGCCTGGGTGGCTCAGTGGGTTAAGCCGTTGCCTTTAGCTCAGGTCATGATCTCAGGGTCCTGGGATGAAGTCCCACATCAGGCTCTCTGCTCGGCAGGGGGCCTGCTTCCCTCCCTCTCTCTCTCTCTCTGCCTGCCTCTCTGTCTACTTGTGATCTCTCTCTGTCAAATAAATAAATAAAATCTTTTAAAAAAAGAAAAGAAAACCTACTTGGATTTTAATTGGGATTACATGCACTAACTTAAGACAAATTACATCTCTGCAATACCGAGTCTTCCAACTTATGAACGTTGTGTATTTGTCCATTTAATTCAGTTTTTAAAAAATATTTAATTTATTTATTTGACAGACAGAGATCATAAGTAGGTAGAGAAGCAGGCAGAGAGAGAGGAGGAAGCAGGCTCTGCACTGAGCAGAGAGCAGGATTCGATCCCAGGACCCTGGGATCATGACCTGAGCCAAAGGCAGAGGCTTTAACCCGCTAAGTCACCCAGACACCCCTTAATTCAGGTTTTTAAAAGTATCTCTAGGAGCACCTCGGTGGCTCAATTGGTTAAGTATCTGCCTTTGGCTCGGGGCATGATTCCAGAGCCCCAGGATTGAGCCCCATCCCAGGCTACCTGTGGTGGGGAGTCTGCTTCTCCCTACCTACCCCCCTCCTCCTCCCCCCCAACTCATGTTCTCCTCTCTCTCACTCTCAAATAAATAAATAAAATCTTTAAAATATATATATCTCTAAATTTCCTGAGTAGAGGTCTAGAATATCTTTGATCAAATATATTCCTAGATATCTGATGATTATATTTTTTCATCATTTTTGTTTTCTAGTTTTTGTCACTATAATATAGAAATTGAGTTGATTTTTGCATACTAATCTCATATCCAGTGACTTTACTAAATTTGTTAATTCTAGGTTATAAGCTATATAGATTGTTTTGAATAATCTTGTATATAATCATGATGTCTACAAATGACAATTTTATTCTTCCTTTCAAATTTTGATACTTTTTATTTCTTTTCCTGGCCTTGTTGGACCCGCTAAGACTTCCAGCACCGTGTTGAGAAGAAGTGATTAAAACTGACTTTGGTGAGTGCTGTGAAGTGTGTAAACCTGGTGATTCACAGACCTGTACCCCTGGGGATAAAAATATATGTTTATAAAAAAAATAAAAAATTAAAATACAAAAAAATAAAAAATAAAAAATAAGAAAAAAAAAAACTGACTTCCTTGTCTCAGTCCCAGTTTCAGAGTTTTCAGTATTTTACCATTAAATATGATGTTTGCTCTACCTTTAAAGAGATACCATTCATCAACATCTGCAGTTTGCTGAGATCCGAGTTTGCTAAGAGTTTTTTTTTTTAACAAATGAGTATAAACTTTAACAAATGCTTTTTCTGTATTATGAACATGATTTTTCTCTTCAGCCTGTTAGCACACTGAGTAACACTGATTTTTAAATATTAAACCAAATTTTCATATCTAGAATTAATCCAACTAGGTGCTACCATGTTTTATCCTTTGACTACATTGTTGAACTTATTTTGCTAACATTTTCTTTAAGTTTGTATCTATGCTTATGAAAGAGATTGACCTAGGCACTTTTCTTTCTTGTAACGTCCTTGCCGGGTTTGGGGATCAAGGTTATATCCATAAAATGAGTTTGAAATTGTTCACCTCTTTTCCCATTCTCTAGAGGAGTTGGTGTAAGATGGGTGCTAGTTGTTTTCTTTTTTTTTTTTTTTTAAGATTTATTTATTTATTTGTCAGAGAGACAGAGAAAGAACACAAGCGGGGGAAACAACAGGCAGAGGAAGAGGAAGGCCCCCTGCTGAGCAAGGAGCCCTATATGGGACTGGATCCCAGGACCCTAGGATCATGACCTGAGCCAAAGGCAGACACTTAACTGACTGAGCCACCCAGGTATCCCAGTGCTTATTCTTTAAATATTTGGCAAAGTTCACTAATGATATCTGAGCCTAAGGATTTCTTTATAGAAAAGGCCTACTTACAGATTCAATTTCTTTAAAACCCAAATATGGTAAATTTTGACAAATGTTCCATCAGCACTTATGAAGTATGTATATTCCATAATTATGGGGTATAATAATCTCTACATGTCAGTTAGGTTATATCAGTTGATATTATCCAAATAAAATCCTCTATAGTCAAACAGATTTTTTGTCATCTGCTCTCAGTTACTAAAAAAATGCTATAAAACCACTCTTATTGTAAATTTGTCTATTTATATGATATAACATGTTATTTTGTCTGTCAAAATTTATTTCATACATTCCGTAATTATACGTAAACTAACTGGAGTTTCTGGTGTCTCCTTGGTTGATTGATCTTTGTATCTAGTCACATTTTTTGCCTTAATTTCCACTTTGTCTCATTTGCTGTATCAGCTGCTTTGCATGGAATATCATTTTTCTATTCACTATCATCAGTCTTCCTGTGTCCATATATTTAAGGCATTTTTGTAAGCAACATTAGTTGGATTTTCTTGGGCTTTTTAAAATCAAATTTCACAATTTCAGAGTTTTAATTGGAATATTTAACCTATTTTTTTAAAGATTAATTAATTAATTAATTAATTAGTGAGTAAGAGGGCGTAGTGGGGGTGGGAAGAGGCAGAGGAAGAGAGGGAGTCTTAAGTAGACTCTGTGCTGAATACAGAGCCCAGCCCGGGGCTCAATTTCACAACCCCGAGATCACCACCTGAGCCGAAACCAAGAGTCACTCAACCAACTGTGTCACCCAGGCACCCCTAACCCATTTTTACTTAATGCAATTACTGATACATTTGGATTTAAATCTACATCCTATACATTTTCCATTTTTCTTATTGTTCAGTGTTCCTTTTTCTCTCAGGTCTCTCAATTCTGACCATCTTTTGGGTTAATCAAGTTTGTTTTTTTTTTTTAAATATTCCCTTCTCTATTACCTTGTTAATTATTTATTTTTTATTATTACTTTATTATCATGTAAATAACATCCTTCTCTTACAATAATAATAATTAGTAGTAGTAGTAAGTACTTTTCCTATTCTCCAGAAAATAAAAGGACTTTAAAACGCTTCAATTCTTTTCATCCCCTCACTCCTTTTTTTATTATTGCTGTTTATTGTATATTTTGATTTTTTTTAGAATAACTTTTTTTTATTCATTTCTTTTCAGCGTAACAGAATTCATTGTTTATTCACCACACCCAGTGCTCCATGCCATATGTGCCCTCCATCATAGAGGAGAACATAGCAGTAACCTTTCCGATAGCAGCCACAGCAACTTCTTTCAAGATATGTCTCCAGGGACGCCTGGGTGGCTCAGTTGGTTAAGCAGCTGCCTTCGGCTCAGGTCATGATCCCAGCGTCCTGGGATCGAGTCCCACATCGGGATCCTTGCCCTCCGCAGGGAGCCTGCTTCTCCCTCTGACTCTGCCTTCCACTCTGTCTGCCTATGCTCGCTCTCGCTCACTCTCTCTCTGACAAATAAATAAATAAATAAATAAATAAATAAATGGAAAGATATGTCTCTAAAGGCAAAGGAAACAAAAGCGAAAATGAACTTTTGGGACTTCATCAAGATCAAAAGCTTCTACACAGCAAAGGAAATAGTCAACAAAACAAAGAGGCAACCCACGGAATGGGAGAAGATGTTTGCAAATGACAGTATAGACAAAAGGTTGATATCTAGGATCCATAAAGAACTTCTCAAACTCAACACACACAGAACAGATAATCATATCAAAAAATGGGCAGAAGACATGAACAGACACTTCTCCAATGAAGACATACAAATGGCTATCAGACACATGAAAAAATGTATATTTTTATTTTAAATGCACTTTAATCCCATGAGACATTATTATTGTTTTTTACAGTATTTATTTAGATTTATTTATTTAGATTTCCTCACATGTTTGCCTTTTCTATTGTTCTTCATTCCTTCCTGCTTCTCCCTGCCTTTAACTGGAATCAGATATGCTTCTTTCTGAGGAACCCCTTGTAGTATTCTTTTTTTTTTTAATTTAAGATTTTATTTATTTATTTGACAGAGATCAGAAGTAGGCAGAAAGGCAGGCAGAGAGAGAGGAGGAAGCAGGCTCCCTGCTGGGCAGAGAGCCCGATGCGGGGCTTGATCCCAGGACTCTGGGATCATGACCTGAGCCGAAGGCAGAGGCTTTAACCCACTGAGCCACCCAGGCGCCCCCCTTGTAGTATTCTTTTCAGGTATAACTGCTGGCAATAAATTCAGTCTTTGTTTCCAAAAATGATTTTACTTCATCTTTATCTCCAAGGAAAATCTGGGTATAAAGTTCTACTTTGGCATTTATTTTGCTTAAACAGGTTAAAGGTGTATTTCATGGTCTTATGGATAATGGAGACATGTGTTTGTGTCTTTCTTTACATTTCCCCTGCTGATAACACTTCTTTAGTCTATGGTTTGGTATACCATTATTTTTTTAAATTCTCTGTATCTCTTGAAATATGGCTTCTTTCATTATCTTTCTGGGATTCCAATGACATGTGTGTTAAACCTTTTCATTGTATATTGTATCTCTTTTATGGACATTTTCTTTATTTTTCATTTTTTTTTTCTCTTCCTGTTTTAGGAGGATTTTTTTTACTGGCCTATCTTCCAGACCAGTAATCTCTCTTCAGCTACGTCTGAACCACAGTTAAATCCACCTGCTTATGCTTAATATCAGTGATTCTATTTCAGTTCTAGAATTTTTGATTTTTTTTCTATTTGCTTTTTTATGTAAATAGATTCTAATTCTCTGGTCACATTGTCCATCTTGTCATTTACTGTCTTGAACCTGTTAATCACTGATATTAAAGCCTCTGTCTAATAACTGCAATATCTTATCATCTGTGTGTCTGTTTTGAATCTTTTTCTTCTCTTGACCTCACTTCTTATTACACCTGGTATTTATTCAACTGACTGTTGGGGATATAGACATATATGTACGTATATATGTATATTTAAAGTTACAAAGGATCTAAGTGGTGTTACATGATTTTCTGATTTTCTTAGTTTGGGACAGGCAACTAGATCAGGAACAGACCATTTTAATCCAAACTAGCACTTGAGCTGATCTGAGGTTTAGTTTCAGTCTTCGTAAATTTTCTCTATTTCTGGTCAGCTAGTTTGAGGTTGGGGTTCAGTCTTTATAAAGTTGGCCTATTTCTGGCAAGCCATTTCTCCTAGGATATAGTCCTCCAGGATTGTTGACTAAAGTGGGAGGTATTTATAAGCATGGGTGTTTCCAGGATCTCTCCACCTTTGTGAGCCCTGAACTCTCATTTTTATCTCCTTAGCATCATTAGACTGTTTACAGCTCTGCTCAGCCGTTCACCCTCTCAGCTGGGCTGCTTACGAACCAACCATTTTTATTTGGGGGGGGGGGTCTCAGAGATTAGACATTAACATATGAAAAATTAAGTTTGAGATGGTACTGACCTTTTCAGATTTAGTCTTTAGATCGCTTTCTAATAACATACACACCAAAAACCTAGAACCAGGATGGAGAACTCATCCAAAATAAATAAATAAAATAATAATACCATACATGTGAAGCAAAGAAAAGTAAAAAAGAAAAGTCTGAGCAGGTGTTAGAAAAGGCAATGGCAATGACTGCTGGGGATACAGAGATGACTGAGAGCAGGATCCAACCCAATGAGTGTTCTTCCCTCAGGGAGAAGGAATTCAAACACATTCTCCTAATCTATAAAGAAGGAAAACCTGAGACAGGTAGAGACCCATCACTGGGAAGACAAGCAGGAGGATGGTGACTTTTGGTCACCGTCGGCAGAGCAGCCTCTATGTAAGGGGACAACATCTATCTGAGCCAGTCCCTGGAAATGGGGAGGACTTGGGGAACCGGAAATAGCTGAGCACCGATGTTGGGTTGCAGAGCATGGCGCAGTCCAAGATGAGCTCAGACATGGTTGGAGGCAGCTGCATGAAACCCATTTATCTCCTGCATCTCAAACCTACCTTCACAAGGATATAGAGCTTGGGCACCACAGGAGGAGGCCGTGTCCCATCACCAGCTTCTCTAGTTCGCTGCAGGGACCAGGGGCTGCGCAATAATGTGGATCTAGAAAGAAGGAATACTGCGAAGGGACAAGAAATGGCTGGTGGACCGATGGATCGGGGGCGGTGGGAGGGAAGGCAGGCTCAATTCAGGTTGTGGAGGGCCATGACTGTCAAGTAAAGAATGTACTTCTTTATATTACTTGGGCCTTTATATTTACTTTGGCCTTTGGCCTCCAGATCCAAAGCACAGCTCTTCTAAGCAAACCAACTTTCTGCTCTCCACTCCGCTCAGCACAGTTGTCTCACGAGCACCACGGCCAAGGCCACAAAAGGTGGGATGTCAGCAACAGCATGCCAAGCAGATGGGAAGCAAAATTTAGAACACGAAGTCCAGCAACGGGGCACACTGTCAAATTCCTCCCCTAGCACCATGGCAAAGACAAGAAAATAAAATAAAAGCCCATACTGGATGGGATTGTCTGTAAGGCAAGATTGCAGATAATGAGGAGGTTTCAGAGAGCAAAATGCAGCCCTTGCTGGTTTGGGGCGGGGGGTCACAGCATCCAGCCTCAGGCATATCCGACACCTCTCCCCATGCCTTCTAGCACCCCCAGAGGTGTGGTCAGGAGAAGCAAAACTCTTGATACCAGCAGCGGAGGACGCAGCTTCGCCGCTGGGCTCAGTGCCTGGTTTCCATCCAAGACTCGAAACAGACTGATTGCATTTCTCGATTTGCTTGAAAGCCTTGCAGCTTGACCGCAGCTCTGCTGATTGGCAGGACGTATTATTTTTTTTTTTAAGATTTTATTAATTAATTTATTTATTTGACGGAGAGAGATCACAATAGACAGAGAGGCAGGCAGAGAGAGAGAGAGAGGGAAGCAGGTTCCCTGCTGAGCAGAGAGCCCAATGCAGGACTCGATCCCAGGACCCCGAGATCACGACCTGAGCCGAAGGCAGCAGCTTAACCCACTGAGCCATGCAGGCGCCCCAGGATGTATTATTATGACCATGATTATGGATACACCAAAAAGGCCAGAACCTAGGCCTGGCATCCCAGGCTCTGCCCCACCTGGCCTGGCTCATCCCCGGCCCCTCTCCAAGCCTCCAACCTCCTCTCTGCTTTCCCACCCACCTACACTCACATCTCCTTTCCATACTTGACTATATCCTACCACTGTCTTGGGGCCACCCCGGCCACATGGGTCCCAGTCAGGGAATCCTAAGCCAGTGATAAAACAAGAAAGAGAAGCAGGGGCAGAGGCCTCCCTTTCCCTGAGTGAGCCTAGCACCATGCTAAATATTTTCCAAATGTCATTTCATTTGGAACCACCCTCTAAAAAAGAGCACTATAATTATATATGTAGAAGCTGAAACTCCGAGAGAGAGATTGCAAGCATGTCTATGGGCCCCAAAGCCCTGCTTTAAAGCACGGTGCTGCAAGGAGACCCAAAGGAGCATGCACGAGGGCAACCACGTCGCCTGGGGGCAGGGGGCAGGGGGCAGGGGGCAGGGCCCAGCGGCAGCATCTGGCATTTTCCAGGCAGCGCTAAGAGCCAGTGGAATGGATGAGTGAGTGAACACCAGACCCGACCATTGAAGACGAGGACGACCCGCCAGGAAAAGGAGCAGCGGGGTGGGAGGGTGGTGGGAAGGCAGGAGCAAAAG
The DNA here is from genome assembly GCF_022355385.1 of Mustela nigripes. Lineage (NCBI taxonomy): Eukaryota > Metazoa > Chordata > Mammalia > Carnivora > Mustelidae > Mustela > Mustela nigripes. Next base: position 55,623,893 of record NC_081564.1, on the reverse strand, counting down.
CAGGAAAGCTTGAAGCAGCCAGGAATGTGAGGGACTAGGGCAGCCGTGTTGCCGAAGCGTAAAATGGGAGATAGAGAATGAGGGAGGAGTCTGGACAAAGGCGACCTGAAAGGCCCCTGGAGGTACACAGGCCCCCAGGCGATGGTGATGACCAGTAACTGAAGGGACCGTCGGGTTGGGCCCTGCAGCTCTAATGCATTGTGCCTGACCCCAAACCCACCAACTCCCCCATGAAACCTGCTCTTCCTTTCAGGCACACAGGCTCCAGGAGAGCCCCAGCTCCCGACTGGGGCCTCGGCTCCACCTTCCCCTTCCTCCACCCCCCACACAGCTGTAAGGGGGGCCCAACCCGGGATGCAGCAGTGAAGAAAGCAAGCACGATTTGCTGTCCTCCGAGAGCCTCCAAGGATGTCTTTTTCTCTCTCTCTCTCTGCCACCCTCTCAGGAGGAAGCAGTGTGTCCCCAGGTCTGTGGTGGAAGGTGGGCCGGCTTCTGGCCACCCGGCACTTTCCTCTTCAAGGATGGAGCCGTACAGCCCCACCACCCCGCCTCCTCCCCTGTCCTCAGGACCCTGGCATCCACTCACAACCACCCCCGCCCCCACGTCTGCCACCCTCTTAGAAGAACCCCCACCTCAATGGCCTAGCACCTCCTCAGCAAGAAAGAGGGGAGAGGAGCCATGCTTACGCTGGGGCCCTTTTACCAACCACCAAAAACTCACATCCAGAAAGTTGGCAAAGTCATTCTTTTGCTTTTTTGTTATTGTTATTTGGTGGCGGGCAGAGGGAGAGGGAGAAAATTCCAAGCGGCCTCCACGCCCAGCACAGATCTCACAGCACTGAGACCATGACCTGAGCTGAAATCCGGTGTTGAACGCTTAACCCACTGAGCCACCCAGATGCCCCTCACATTCAAACACCGCCGAGAGACAGAGTCCCAGAGGCGGGAGGCTTTGCCGCTGCATGTGGGCAACGTGAATGGCAAGGCTTCCCTGTCGCTCTGGCTCTCCCACCCGAGGGAGCCTCTGAGGGCCCACGGTGTCACCCGTAGCCCTACGCCACTCCTTGTGGCTCACGGACACAGGAAACAGAAAGCCCATTCCCCTGCCCTTTGGGTGACAAGCTGCCCTCCCAGCACATGCACCACGTGCCACTCGATGGTCAGGCAGGTTGCGGGACGGGCGGACAGCCCGAGCTCTGCTCCGGGCACTGGGCCGTTGCCAGGGGAGGGCTGTTTGGTCCAGGGACTGGTGGCCACTGTTTGACTTAAGCTTCGGGGGAAGCAACAGCTCTGTAGATTCTGGAAGTGTGATGGTATTAACGAAGGCTAGCGGCAGCCCCATTCTCAGAGAGCCCCAGCCGGGAGTGGAAAGACAGGGACAGTAGCCCACAGCCCCATTATCCAGAAACAGTGGCCTGAGCAGGTCCGGGTACCCCCTTCTCCCCTTGTGCACACCCACAGCAGGGAGCCCCCATGGCTAAGGGTACCTGCCTGCCCTCCCACAGGCCACACATGGGAGCACTGCATTTCGGGACACCCCCAGGAGCAGGGACAGGCTCGGGCCACATGCTATGTATAGAGTGTGGACTCGCACACCTCCCACTGGACACCTGGAGACACCTGCCCACTGGCACCCAAGGGAGCAGCCACACCAAACCCCACAGCTGGAAACAAGTCTCCCGACGCGTCTCTGCAGGTAAGAAAGACCGCCGGCTGTCTGTATGTGCAAAAAACGGATCAGAGGATCTAGAGAGGAGCTGGAGGCAGGGACCTCGGGCGTCCAGTCCAGCTTTCTCATTCTGCAGATGAAGACAGAGGCCAAGAGAGCCCAGCACAGATCACCAAGCTACTTTGTTTTCTTACCTCTCTCTCTGCCATCTTTGCACTAGAACAGACACTCCAAGAAGGTCAGGATGTTTACCTGTTCTGCACGATGTTGTTTCTGCAGCACTTGAAACGGAGCCTGGCCCACAGCAGCACGCAGTAAAAGTGGGGCTACCATAGCGGATGACCCACGGTCGTGAGCGCCATGCCGTGAGGACATCACACCACTTCCCAACTCACTGCCAGTTCTTGGCCCAAAAGGATTCCCAGGAGCCTCCCCTAAAGATCCCCTACAGGGAGCCGTGCTGCAGAATGATAGGGTGTCAAGGTGGGGGAGGGGAGGTTAGTGTGGTTGGCCATATCAGGTCCGTCCCCAATCCCTTGATTACTCTGACCTTAGATAAACTAGTTGGAAACACTAATGACATCCAAGGCCATTCAATCAACGATGAACAACCATTAGGACAAAATGCACTGTAGGATATGCAGACAGCTCTGTAACCCGAGAGAGCTGACCCTCTCCCCGTCAGACGGGTTTTCAGCCCCGGTGACCCGTGCAGGAGAAGGAGAGCAACACCACGCTGGGGTGAAGAGCTGAAGTGTGGCCGAGCCCTCGCGAAGGGGGCCTGCTCTCTCCCACACGAGAAGGGGGAAGCGGAGCCTGGGCCTGGGACTGCAGCGGGCCAGACCTGTGCTTGCCCCGTCATAGATTCCTCCTGCTTCGGCAAGCATTCGTCACCAGACAAGCACAGCCCAGAATAATGAATTTTAACCTGATTAGACTTTGCAGACTGCATTCACTAATTTAGTGGTACTCGCATGTTCTGTTTCAGGGACCAGGCAGGCCAGGGAACTTCTGGGAAATGAAAGCAATGGCTCTCCCAGAGTGCAGGGGAAGAAAAGAGGCTTACAGACACCGGAGCCCTGAGACACAAAGAACCCTTGGCCAGTGAGGGCCCCTCCTCTCCCATCCCGCTTCTCAGCCTAGGATTAGCCCTTGTCTTTCCTGTGGCAGCCTCACCCGCAGCCCGGGGGTGGGGTTGGGGGTTGACCAGACACTGCATAGAGAGAGCTGCCACTTCGGGGCCTGGCAGGTCACAGCACTGGGGGACAGCTCACCAAGGACAAGACAGGAGACACACACCAAATCAGGAAACCAAAGCCATGTTTCCCAAAGTCAGGGTGACGGTAGGAGTAGGGAGTAGGGCCGAGCACTTCTGGTGTTCGCTGGGACATCGCAGATCAGAGGGGCCTCCAGGCAGGCCAGGCACGGAGCAGGAGCTAATGAGGCACATATGTCAGCACAGACAGGTTCTGGGCTTTCATTAAATCCTCCCTGCCCGCTGACATCAGGCCGGGCCTTAACCCAAGCGCCGTTCCCAAACACAAATGTTAGAAACAAAACTCAAAATCTCAGGATACACAAGAGGTTAACCCCACATCCCCTCAGAAGACCCCCCCCCCACCGACTTTCTTCTAAAAGGGGAGCCTGGTGGAAGCTTCTGAATTCTGGACGAATGAGAGAACCAAGAGGCTCAGTGTCAGTTGGACGTATCAGAGGGAGAAGGCTTCAGTCATTGGAGGCAGAATCAGGAAAAGAGAGCTCTTGAGTGCCCAGGGACATGGGCAGAGACCAGGAAACCGAGAGAGAAAGAGAAAGAGAGAAAGGACAAGACTGACTTCTCGGGGAGGCAACCAAAGGACATTGTCCTAAACATTTTGACAGAAACCAAAAAGATTGATGAAACTGAATATAGGCCAATCACAATTACCTGTGTAAGCACAGCCCCCCGTCTACCCATGGGTGACATTCAAAAGCTCACCATGACTTGGTGTCTGCAACTCTGAATGCATTTTTCATAGAAATAAAGCGATACCTATAGTGAGGCTCTCAGGCCAGCCTGTCACAGTTGCGGCCTATAAACGCTTGGCAACAAGGCCCAGGCTTTTTTCTTCTTCAATTTCCAAGTGCAATGCAGGGAACCCGACAGAGAGCAAAAATTCAAATGGATGTAGGGCGAATGAAAGGCTTCTGTGAGCATCAGGCCTGATTTCACCTTTCACTCCCTTGTTTATTCCTAGAGGAGCACCGGCATCCTCAGTTGTTACAGAACCTTAGAGAATCACACTGAACTCCCCCTATTTAGGCGTTTACCTGATTTATGTACTAAGATATCCTAAGGAAACTAAGTATCCCCAATAACCCCACAAAATACAGAGAGAGCTAAAAGGATGGCCCTGCTTGTGCATTCCAGGCAGGTCTCCAGGCTGGGAGCTTCATTTAGTCAAGGACACATTGGAATGTTCAAGAAGCCTGATGAAGGGGGTTTCTCCACTGAGGGCCACCTTGAGGTCTTCGCAACCTTCCGGACCCTGAGCTCCCTTAATAAAGAGAAGGTGAAACTCATTAAAACCAGATCTTTGGGCATCTGGGTGGCCCAGTCCGCTAAGCGTCCAAATCTCGGTTTCAGCTCAGGTCATGATCTCGTGGGTTGTGAGATCAAGTCCGGCAGGGCTCCATACTCAGTGGAGAGTCTGCTTGAGGATTAGCTCCCTCTGTGCCTCCCCCAGCTCATGCCTGCACACATATTGTCTCTCTCTCAAATAAATAAATCTTTAAAAAAGAAAACAGGGGACGCCTGGGTGGCTCAGTGGTTTAAAGCCTCTGCCTTCAGCTCAGGTTATCATCCCAGGGTCCTAGGTTCAAGCCCTGCGGCGGGCTCTCTGCTCAGCAGAGGGCCTGTTTCGTCCTCTCTCTCTGCCTGCCTCTCTGATGACTTGTGATCTCTGTCTGTCAAAGAAATAAATAAAATCTTTAAAAAACAAACAAACAAACAAATCGTTAACACTCTAGCCTCTGGACTTCTTAAGGGTTTAGCCTCTCCCCACTGATCCCACCACCACCCCTTCACTTTAGATGGGTCTCTTCTCTGACTCGCTAGAGGAAGAAAGCCACAGCCGTCCAGCCACCTACCCACCATGGCTCACTTCATCTCTGTGATGATCCAAGTGCATTTTTCATACTCTGAGACCCTCCAAGGCTGCCTGCTGCTTCACTGATTTATGGTATTTTGCCAGCTGAGAGAATTTCTGATGATCTGTGCCCCATGGAGTTTGAAAAAATGGTCCCCACACAGTTCTGTCACAGGCACTGTCCCCTTGTAAAGTCGTGGAAAGGAGGGTACAGAGTGAGTGGCGAGTGACGTCACAGCTCAGGGTGAGGAGGCTACAGCGGGACCTCGGGGCTTCGCCTCACGTTCATCCCCAGCAGGGCCTCTGATGACAGAAGAATAAGGAATTGTAAGATACCTACTGACAATGATTTTTACATGAATGGTCCTTTCTCTGGGCAGGGTTTGGAAAGGTTCTTCTACTCTGAAGTATAAAGACTCGAATAACAAATTCTTCCGACAAAGAGTAATTTGCCTAATAAGTACAAAGCCCCTGACAGGCCTGCCAAGGAGAGTGCCAGGTCATTCTCTGCCAGAAAAGCAATCCCACTTCTAGGTATTTATCCTAGAAAACTGAAAACGTATGTTCACACAATATCTCTACACGAACGTTTACGGCAGAAAAGGCAGTAGGACATATGGACTATGCCATGAGCCTCCCGATCAAATGCTTATAGCAGCCTTATTTGTAATCATCAAACACTGGAAATAACACAAATGCCCTTCGAGGACTGAATGAATGACCAAACTGATACATCCACACAATGTAATGCCACTCAGCATTAGCAAGGCATGAAGTGTCGAAACACACAACTTAGATGGATCTCAAGGGCATTATGAAGAGTGAAAGAAGCCAGTCTCTGATGGCTGCATGCTAAATGATTCTTTATATTATCTTCCAGAAAACATAAAACTATAGGGAGAGAGAACAGACCTGTGGTTACCAGGAGTCAGGGCTGAGGGGAAAGTCTGATGACGAATGGACAGCCTTAGGGAATTCTTCAAGTTGCTAGAGCACTCCCGTATCCTCTAGTAGTTATGAGAACTTCTACCTATGTCCAAACTCCTAGGATTGCACACCAAAAATCAAGGCGATTTATAAATGTATAAATGTGTATAAATGTCTTTTTAAGAAGTTCATAAATCTTTGACACCTCGTACCATGGGACACTGGTGTCTTGAACACTGGCCAGGCTTGCTGACTTGCTCAGACCCATAGAGGACCAGTGAGAGGGACAGAAAAAGGGAGATAGCACCCCCCTGGGCTCCGTCTAGAACCCTGAGTGGCTATGGAAGAAGTCCACTACCTGAAAGCCATGACACGAGAGACCCGTGGAGAGACCAGAGAGATAACGAGAGCTGCCCCAGGAGCGCCCAGCTCCCTGCATCTGTCCAGCCCAGGAACCGAAGCAGCCGTGGTCTGGCTGCACCCTCATGACAGACCCCGAGCCAGAACCACCCGGCATGATCTCCCAAATTCCTGGTCCGAGGAAACTGGGAGCGAGAACGCAAACATGTGAAGCAACTATGCTTCAGAGGGATTTGTTCGCAGCTGTGGGTAACTAATAAAGGACACTTTTTGAACAACTGCCACGTGACAGACACTTTCTCACACATTATCTTGCTTGCTTTTCCTTCATTTCACCATTTGCTGGGCACTTTCCATAGGCCAGGGGACTATCTACGGAATGGGGCGAGAAGTGCCAAGAGCCAACAGAATCATCCTCATGGGAGGGCTGAGAGATGGCGGCCAGAGCCAGGGAGAGGCTGTTGGTTTGGGCAGCTCGCCACATAGGGTCTGTTCCTCACAGAGGCACTGCGGGTCTGTGGGAAGATAAGAAGATCTGATCTCAACCCCGTGCACGTCCGGCGTCCGTGGGACATCCCAGGGGAGCCATCCACAGGCCATTGGATCGTTGCCCTCAGGACCAGACAGAATGCTGGGCTAGAAAAAAGAATGAGGGGGTTATCAGCAAGCTCTGGGAGCCACCCAGGAAACGCGGTCATCTGTGAGGAGAAGGCATGGTCTTGGGACAAAGCCCTGAGAAAGGCCAACACTCAAAAGGCAGGAGGACACTGAGGGCTGAGAAGGAAGAAAGGGGAAGGGGAATCTGTCACTATTGAACTCAGAACAGCCGCACGCCTCCGAGGGGATGACCAGAACCAGCAAGCGCTACCAAGAGGTTAAATGAGATAAAGACAGAAAACCATCCCCTGCATTAAAGGATGAGCACCTTAGCGAGGGCAGTTTCACGTTGGTGGGGGTGGGGGCGGGTAACGAGAATGGAACAGGAGGGAGAACGAGGTAAAACAGCAGAGCCCGGACAAGGTCTAAGATGCATGGCGGTGAAGCCTGACTGTGGCCAGGGAGGAGGGTTTTCTGGATGACCAAAGCCTCAGACCACCCCTTGCTAAAGCGACAATCCCCAAGGGAAGCCTCGGCTTCATGGCGGTCTGCGGTCACAGGTTTAGTGGGGGGTGAGGGACAGGAAACAGGTCCCCACCCCAGGGCAGCTGGGGCTAGAGCTGCTAATGCGATGGTAGGATCCTTTGTTGTTTTTGTCCACACAGCCCTGTAAGGGAGGAGGCTATTGGTCCAAGGTTTTCAGAGAGGGACTATGGAAGGCACAGACTGGACTGGAGTGGTCACCCGCTGTGATTTTGCTGACCCTGGTTTCCTTTGCTTTTGATTTTTTACTGTGCAGGCCCTCCCAGAGTCTGACGCTGAGAAGACACTGCATAAACGTTGGAGAAAGAGGGGAAGGAGGGAAAGTCCCTGAAAAGGGTCATCTCAGCCCTCGACTGACACTTGCTCTCACTGGGAATAGCAGTGACCAGGGCCGCGGGCAGCGGGAGACTCCGCCCTCCAGGCCCATCCTGTGGCTTGTCCCCAACCATCCTCCTCCTCCCACACAGTCTTATTAGTGGCTTTTCAGGAACTGCCTGTCCATCACTCTCCTTTCTTCTCGGACCCGTTTCTTGCTCTCCCCTTTTCTTGGTGATCATTTCCCCTTCTCAGATTTTCATTTTTCTCTTCTCTTTCCATCCTTATGTTTCCTCCCTTATGTTTCCATTACATGGAACAGAAGTAACTTCTCAGACGGTTCTGTGCTCACTGACCACAGCCCAGTGTGCCAGCCCGGCCCCTCCACCCACCCTCATGGGTCTCCCTTTCCGCATCGGGGACTGTTCTCACTTGCCCAGAGCCATCCAGACCTGACCCCCACCCCCTCCCGGTCCCATCCACGTCTCACCTTTCCGTTCATCCACGTCTCACCTTTCCGTTCATCCACTCAACCCTTCCCACTCTCACCAGGAGGCTTTCTGGAATGCGAGCCCACGTCGATTTTTCCCACTTCTGACATCTCCATAGCCCTGGCCGCCTACGTCACATGTAGACGTGAGTCATATGCTGCCTGTCCATTGTTACTTCATTCTTTGTTGTGTCTATGACTGATTTCCCCAACCAATCCTAACCATAAAGGAGATGGCTTTCATGGCCTGAGATCAGGGCCTTGACAGAAAGAAAGCTTCCCACTTAACCAAGCTCTGCTCGGCAGCTCTCAGAGAAATAATCACCAACCGGTTACACAGAACATCTATGAACTCAGCCGAATCTCCTCCTGTTCGTAGGCACTCTACACATGGGTGTCCACCTATGTTCCCCATGCTTATCTCTGACAGACTGAGGATGATGCTGAGAGTCCCCACTGAACAGAGAGTTGGGGACCTGGAGGACAGAAGATGTGGGACCACAGTTCTAGGGCTGCCATCCACTGAGGGGCTGTTCCTGGGCATCAGTCAAGAAGCCAACCTGATTTTAGTTCTCTTAACTCAGAGATGGAGCCTAAATGACCCATCTCACCCCCTTCTGGGGTTGTGTGAGGATCAGCCAGCAAACCTATGTCCCCATGCCTTGTAAACTGCACAGACACGCCGTGGTTCTATTACAGGCAAATTCAGCGATGAATCACTGTCCACAAAAATGCACCCAGTTCTGGGAACAAAAAACTACTCATATCCTTGACTATTGTTCTGGACAGGAAGGCCAGAGCTCTTCTTTCCTGCGCCCAAATACCCGGTGCTATGGACCTTGAATGGAGGACCCCCAGAAGGGCTGGATAACCTCTCCCACAACCAGGCACTGGCCACCCAGACACTAGCCCCTCAGGTAGCACCAGGTCCTGCAGAAGCCAGGGGGTTGGTGATTTCTGGAAGCTGTGATCAGGAGCCAGCCGGAGCACTCCTGCAGCCTGAAACAGTGATCTGATATGGCCAACGGGTATATATCCCTGTGAGCCGAGTGTCATCACCTGAAATAAAACCTATCCACAACCTCCGCGGCTGGCAGAGGGCTGAAGCTTCCTGTGTGGAAAGAAGGGTGGCTGGACTCTCCCGACAGCACTCCAATCTCCCAGACCCACCTTCCTCTGGGGGCTTCCCGCTAACCACAGCAGCAGCAGCGGCCTCCCCAGCTTCAGCGACCCTGGCCCTCACACATGCTCACAACTCTCCTCACCCTCCCCACGGCTCAGCCTAGGCAGGAACAGTAAGCAAGGCCGTGAGGAAGGCCAGGAACCAGGCAAACAGGGACATCTGGCCCATGAGGGGGTGCTGCTTCTCCATCTCGCACGACAGGCCTCAAACTGGACCCCTTGGAGGAGTCCTCACCACCCCATGCAGTGGAGACCCAGCCTCATCCCCACCCTTCAGCCCCAACAGGAGATGCCCCTGACGGGACAGTGGGCCTTCTTTTGCCGACCCCGGGCTTCCTCTCTGAGATCCTAGCACAGACCCAGTGTGGAAAAGGCCAGAAAACAAGGTTTCTATACATGGAAGAACTGGTTGTCCCTCACTCACCTGCCATTTGTGGGGATGTTGTAACACGCAAACCAGGTTCTCAGACCAGGGATCTGAGGAGGGATCTTGAAAAGTGAAGTCTACTCAATTCTTGTAATCATCATGATGGAAATACATACCGTACTTTTCCACTGAACACTCATTCAAATATTCAAAAATTATGTATTAGGGCTTGTCAGGCACTGTGCTAGGAACCCTGAACTAGGGAACTAGGAAGGTAAGTTAAACACACTTCCCGCTCCGGAAGGGTTACGCCCAGTGAGAAGATGGACACACGGTGCCATGGGTGAGGGGGCGCATGGAGCACAGCCCACCTGGGTCTGGGGGCAGCTGGAGGGCTGAAAAGGCAGGCCAGGTGGAGGCAAGAACCTGAACAACCATCCAGGGCAGCCTATGAGGAGAAGAACAAGCATTTTAGCACAGGGTTTGGGAAGGGCTGGGAGGGAAGGACAGTCGGGGACCATGGGGGAGTGGCAGACGAGAGGCCAGGTCACAGAGAACCCTGAGTGTCCCTGTGAAGGGCTGGGACTTCCCCCCCATAAATAGTGGCATCCACCAGAGCAAAGGAGGAGGAGGCAGGGAACGGGGTGGGGGACGGATCAGAGAGCTGTTTTCCAGAGCCGGAGTCCAAAGGAGAGCCAAGAAGACTCAGGAATGGAGAGGAGGGGCCTGGGTGCGAGCAGAGGCATCCAGTCTGACTCAGTTCTCGTGGCGCGTTTGTAACGAGTAAGATGAAGAAGAGCCATGGGAGCCGGTCTGGGAGAAGGAAGTTACTCGTTCCATTCTTGACATTTCTTTGCTACATTTCCATATGTACAATTTGATGATTCATGTGGGTTGTTATGGACTGAATATGTCTCCCCCAAATGCGTATTTTGAAGCCCTAACTCCCAGCGTGTCGTATCAGGAGGTAGAGCCGTTGGGAGGTAATTGGGTTTAAATGAGGGTGGGGCCCCATGGTGGGATTATAAGATTACCCTTGTAAGAAAAGGAAGTTCAAGGTCGGAAACCACAAAAGAAAGAAGGAAGGAAGGAAGGAGAAGGGAGGGAAGGAGGAGAAAGGAAAGGGAAAAGGGTGAAGGAAGGAATGGAAAAGGGGGGAAGGGGAGGGGGAGAAGAGGGAAAAGGAAGCGAGAGAGGAGGGGGAGACACCAGAGCTTTCTGTCTCTGCTGTGTGAGAACACAGCAGGAAGGTGGTTCTCTATCTGCAAGCCAGAAGGGAGGACCTCACCAAGAACCAAATCTGCCGGCACCTTGATCTTGGACTTCCAGCCTCCAAAACTATTGAGAAAATAAATGTCTGCTGTTTAAGCCCCCCCAATCTATATGGCATTTTGTTATAACCGCCTGCACGAGGATATGAGTTATTTTAATAGCTACCTGATAATCTGTCCATAATAAAACATAATATATTTTATATCTCCCTTGTCATGGAACATTGAGGTTTTTTTAAGCTCTTCATTATTAATATAATCCTTGAATATCTTTATACATATAGTATTTCTGTATTTTTATCTGTCTCTTCAAATAATTCTTGTAAGGGGGGTCCTGGGTCAAAAATAATTATTTTTATGATTTGTATGTGTTGCCAAGTCTCTAGAAAGAGGTGGAGTCACTGACTACCCCACCTGCAGCATCCAGGCTCCTCAGTTTTCTGGAAGCATTAGCATCTAATGAGATGTATCTTTGTCTTGGGAACAGTACTGTTACTTGTATGCATACAATGTAACAGTTCTAAGTTTAGCTTTGACTTTTAAAGTATAGTCATGATTTTGTCCCTCAAAATAGGGAAAGGCAATGGGATACATACATTTACATAATTTACAAAGGGTTCAACAGTCTTCTCTGAGTCCCACCGGAAAATAGGGAAAGGCAATGGGATACATACATTTACATAATTTGCAAAGGGTTCAACAGTCTTCTCTGAGTCCCACCGGGTGGTAGTCCCAGAATTCTAATGTTCCTCTCAGTCGTGAGTGAACTGCCATATCCGGACAAGGTCACCGAGGAGCTGGGCTTCACCACTTGGCCTAGCTCTTCCCCAGCCCTCCAACGTGTCCACCAACCTTCTTCTTAAAATGGAGGCAATAGCTGCCATCTAAGATAAATTCTTCCCCTTTCTTCTCAGCAACTGAACCCCTAGGAATTCATCTTAAGAAAATAATTAGACATAAGCACAAGGATTTTCTTTCTGCAAGCATGTATATTACAGCTTTATCTGTGTTTTTATATTGACAACTACCTAAACATCCAATGGCTCGTTCACTCCTGCATTCATTTAATGAGTATTTATTAAGCACCAAGCACGGGACAAATAACAAAATAACAAATAACAAAAGAGACCGAGCCCTTTCCCTCACAGAGCAGGGGAGCAATGCTTCCATGGACCACAGCATGGGCACAGAATGGATCACTATGCTGTCATTAAAGAGGATTAATGGCTTGGGAACGTATTCATAATGTTACAGTTCAAAATGCCTAGCTAGTAAAAGCCTGATAAGACACAAAGTGGTAGGAGTGATTGGGTCCCTTCGGGTGGTGAGAAGAGTGGTTTTTATTTTTTTCAGTGTGCTTTTCTGCAGTTTCCAAATTTACCCACGCGCTCCTTCTGTGCTGGGAACAGATGCTCTGTTAGTTTCACGTGGGTAGACTCCTTGCCTCTTGGTCTTTTTTCTCCTTGAATCCAGCTTTGCTAATGGTAACCTCTCCCCAGCAACATCACTCTGGATTCCAAACATGCAGTTTAAGTTCACAACCAGGTGGAAACACAAGTCTGAAGACAGTTTAGGGTACCAAGTATACAGAGACCAATACAGATAATATTGACTCAGGTAAGGAACACAGACCATATTTCTCCGCATTAACATGACAGGAAAGGAGCTTTTTACTTCCACCATGACAGGGGAAAGGGACAAGTTTGATCCTTCCAGCATCCCCTTCTAGGCACTATCCGCAGGTCACAGCTCACTCCATTTACCAACCCCTGCAGTCACGGCCCTTTGGGCTTATCCATCCTATTTCTACCCTCTTAGGCAGAGTCAGCCAATAAATTATCCAGACCCATCTCCATCCCCATCTGTGAAGCTATGAAAACCCACTTCTAAAAGTGAAAATCAGGCACAAATAAAGAATAAATTCTAACAAAAAGAGCTCAAAAATGGAAAAGGCTGCCCATGAAGGGAGAAGAAACTAGTCCCTCTCATTCTAGAACACGTAGGCCAGAGGTTTTACAGAAGGACCTTCTGCATGGAAAGAGTTGGAATGAGACCACTCTTCCTTCCCTCCAGCTCTGAATGTTATGGTAATGTGCTCATTCAACAACCACTTACTGGATATGTACTTTGTGCCAGGCACTGTTCTAGGCTCTAGGGCTACATCAGTAAACCAAACTGACCATAAAACTGGCCAACCAACCTAATCTTCATGAACCAATGGGTCAGCTACTCAAGGGCTTTGGAGTTGACCTTGAAGGAGAGGGGGTGAGGGAGGTTTGGAGCAGAAGAATAATATTCTCTCTCTCTTTCCTCTTTTTTTTTTTTAAAGTTTTATTTTACTTGAAAGAGAGTGTAAACAGGGGGAGGGACAAGCAGACTCCCCGCTGAGCATGGAGCCCAAGGCAGGGCTCCTTCCCAGGGTGCTGAGATCATGACCTGAGCTGAAGACAGACGCTTAACCAACTGAGCCACCCGGGTGCCCCTCTCTCTTCCCTCTTGAATGGGTCACATAGGCCTGTTTGGTAAGGTTTCCTTCAAAATCCATTAAAGGGACCCTCTTTCACCTTTTTCATCTTTTTCCTATTAATGTCTATGTTGCAAGGCAAGAAGAGAACGTCCACCCCACCAGATGTCAAGATGTATGTACTGTGAACCACAGTCAGTCAGCCAGTGGGGCGTTAGCACGAGAACACACAGCTAGACAATGGAGCAGACAGCCCAGCAACGCCTACTCTGAGCCTGTGGGTCAGGGTGGCACCGCTGAAGACTGGGCTCCAAGCCCCCCAACTCTTCTGGGACTGGGGTATCATCAACCTCTGTCTTGCTGCTCTCCCAAGGAGCCCCACGCCCCTACCCCTCAGCTGCGCACAGCCTCCCTGGTGAAATCAGAGAACCAGACAGAAGTCCCTGCATAACTGTTCACAAGGCTTGAAAGCTAGGTTTGTGGGGTGCAGCAAACTTAACAATATTGAATTTCATTTAATTAAATTACAGTAGGGGAGGGGAAGGAAGCATTGTCGCAGTCAGCTATCTCAGAGCCAACACCATCACACGCGTGTGTTCACAAGTCATGAGGGGCTCACCTTTGACTCTGGATTGATAATTATCATGCAGAGAGGACTGGGGAAGGTGAAATCATAGGGAAAACAAAGCAAGTACTAAAGCGGTATAAAATGTAAGTGCTATAAACTCCTTTAGTCAAAACTCTGGCCAGTATGAACAGGCAAAGTGAATGGCTGGAGTACGGTGTGTGACGCCAACTTAGCCAGAAGGACCCTCCTCCTCATTCTCTCCCCCAAGCACCCAATCAGAAGACGGGGGGGGGGGGCACCTGGGTTGCTCAGTGGGTTAAAGCTTCTGCCTTCAGCTCAGGTCATGATCCCAGGGTCCTGGGATCGAGCCCCACATCGGGCTCTCTGCTCAGTGGGGAGCCTGCTTCCTCCTCTCTCTCTCTCTGCCTGCCTCTCTGCCTACTTGTGATCTGTCAAATAAATAAATAAAAATCTTAAAAAAAAAAAAAAGAAGAAGAAGAAGAAGAAGAAGAAGAAGAAGACCAGTCGGAAGTTGCGTCTGCTACATCTTCCATTCTGAGAACTTCAGAATAATACTTGGTGTGTCCTGTGCACTCTGGTGGGGACCTGGCATTCCATTCAGCGCCACGATACCAGTGCCCGAAGAAACAGAAGAGCCTAATCAATAACAAGAAAGTCTCCTTCTGTGTTTTCTTCTTTCTGAGAATGTTAAGAATACTTGATGAGGTAATCAACAAATCCATTTTTCTGTGTCCCTTTAGCCAAATCTAAGAGCGTTGTGCTATATTGAATGGCAAGCTATTTAACATTTTCCCTTTCTCCCAATGTGTTCACAATTTTGAGACTTTTTTTCCTGATATTAAGTTCTAAACATTCCCCCTTAGAGTTCAAAATTTTGATTTCTGGTTACAAATCTAAGCTGAGAAGAGGAAGTATGCTCCCGAGCTGTAAAAAGACACAATGTAATACCATTTGTTACTATGTGGCTCTAAAAATAGATCAACTTCTGGTATATAATTTTGCTCATGCATGGTAATCTATTTTTTTTAAATGATCTATCTTCCCCCCCCCTCAACAATAACTCATCCATAAATGGTTTAACCTGCCCATAGAAATCAAAAGCTGCCTGTCAGCGTGCCAACATACGCCAACTCACATTTTCAAATACATGACAGCATCACTGCTGTCTTCTGCATTCTGGGTGGTTCTTCCGAGGCAAACTCAAGGTGGTGGTCGAGGAAATCAAGACCTCGAGTGTGGTCAAGAGAACAAGTCACAGGCTCTACCAGCCACTGGGAAACTGAGGGCCGTTATACCAGTATCATTAATTATAGCCTGAGCAACATCTCGGCTTAGTGATAAAAGTTGGAGGGCATCTACTGAAACTACTCATATAAATTCTCCACCTTAACCCTTCCTTTACCAAACCGAGAGTCTGTGAGATGGATGTTTGCTGAGTTGGCTTCATCATAAGAATGGACCGAGCCTAGAAAGAAATCCTAAACATAAAAGACTGATGTCCTACACTTGTTTTTCAAAGATCCTAAGGAGAATGCAACCATCAGGATGGGAAGAAAATACCAGTGGAAGCACAACAGCAAATCTGCTGACGACTGGCCTCAGCCATAGTGAACACACCCAGGACACCCGTGACACTTAATGAAAGGACTCGGATCCCAAAGGGAACACTGGAACTCATAACCTAATTTTTTATCTCTTTTATTTTAAAAGTTCAACATATACAAAAGTATAGAAAACAGTATAATGACCTCCTCATACACCGATAATCCAACTTGGACTCACATTCTGTCTTACTCCCCCGTAAACTCATCCACCTACTTTCCCCTCATCCAGGATTATTTTGAAGCAAATTCCAGACATCCTATAATTTCATCTGTAAATATTTCAGTATGTATCTCTGAAAAATACAAACTTGCCTTTAAATATAACCACAATATTGTTATCATGCTTTAATGTTTAATATCAAATTAATTTATGTTATTTTTATTAATTTAAATTTAATAAACTTTAATATCAAATAGTCATTATTCAAGTTTTCTTGATGACTTCAAATATTTATTTAACCATGTGTTTGTTTGAATTAGTATCCAATGAGAGCCATACATTGTAATTGGTTGTTGATATATCTCTTAAATCTCTTTGAATCTGTTTCCCTTCATTTTTTTTTTCTTTGCAGTTTAATTTTTGGAGAGACTGTAATTGCCCACAATCTGGATTTTGCTGATTGCACCCCTGTGGTAAGGTTTAACATTCATTGTAACTTAATTTTCCCCATTCTTTCTTACTTACTTCAGAACAAGATCCAAAAACACTTCCCAATAAAATTGCCAGAAAGGCAAAAACAAAAACAAAAAGCAGTCTGCTTGTCTCTGTAAAGGAGCTGACGACACTGACAAGCCCAAGACTCTGAAAATGTCCCTGCTTCGAAAGCCAGGTTACACTGGGGACATTCCAGAGCGGGCCACAGGCACCAGGGGCATCACCAGGAGGGTGCCAGGAGCGGCGACTGGAAGAGGGCAGAGAAGTTTGCCGAATGTTCAAAGTTTCCTCTGCACAGAGGAATAAACCCTGGAGGAGAAAGAAGGCTGGGGGAGGGGTGCTCAGCGGCAGCCTCAGCATGTTAATCAGTTTTAAATCTGCTACCATTAAGAACTAACATTTCAGAGTCCGCAGGGGGAGGGTGGAGGCAGGCAGTCCTGTTGTTTTCCAGAGGGACCCAGGTTGGACTCTGAGGACAAAAGGCACAGACTCACAAAGCTTCCTCCCTGGACGAACTTACCCGAGCACAACCATTTAAGTCACAGCCCGGTGACAGGCAGCGGTGGAGTGGGAAGGCAACGTAGTCGGCCCCTCCCCCACCTGCGCTTCCCCCAGCACAGAAAGCATGTGCTCTGCTGGCTTTCTAATAATGGGACACAGTTGTCTACAGGCTTTGGAGTTAAAAAAAAAAAAAAAGAAAGAAAGAAAGAAAGAAAAAGAAGAAGACTTGACCTTAAATTTCAGCTCCTTCACTTAAAAGCAGTGTGGCCTCAGATAACCTCCTTAGCCTCCCCGTGCCTCAGTTTCCCCATCTGTTACCTGGGAATACTATTGTCCACCTGCTAGAGCTGTTATGGGGATGAATGAAGTTATGCATGGGGGCCTACCGTGTAGTGCCCAGCACACTCCCGTTACACGCCTCCTTCCCCTACCCCCCAAAGATTTCTGCCAGTCCCTTCCAACCCAGATCCTTGCAGGGGATCTTGACAGCACCTGCGGGACGTCTGGCTGGGTTACTGAGCTGTCTGTGGCCATGCATGAAGCAAAGGCAGCTGACCCATAAAGAGTTCAATCCCATGATCCTGATCTCAATAGCCCAGCTCCAACCAACTGAGCTAATTAAGGTAGAATCAGATTCAACTCGGCTGGCACAGAGATGCTCTTAGCAGTTCATACAACATTCTTCAAACAGTTTTGTCCTAAGATGCTCTGTGACACAACACACTTGCCAACTTTACCAGTGATCTCATCTTTTAAAAATCTGAATGTAATGTAGCAAACAGATGTGTCCCTTAAGAGGATTAAGGTGGAAATTCATTACAGCAATAATACCAGTGGATTTGTGTTCTATAACTAACACCGATCAATCAACTTAGCACGCGCCATCTTATCACTAGTTAGCTTCAAGAGAAACATGGCAGAACTGAATAGCCAGGTCTTCTCCCTCTAGGAATTTATCTGTAACAGGGGAGACAAATCAGAGTCCCACCGAGTGAGAGGCTAACCTAAATGACCTCAAATAATCCATGCCACTTCTACTGCAGTGTGCACAGGAATCACCAAAGCATGTTGGAAAAGAACTTTGGCAAATGGACAGGCTGCCTGGAAGGAAGACATCCAACACATAAAACGGAGTCATTAAGAGCTCAGACTGGTGTCAAATGCCACCTCTGAAACTTCCCATTCATGTGACCAGGGGAATTCCATCTGCTCTGGGTTTCTTCTACTATGACATGCAACAGTACCAGTACTTAGGTGATCCCTGGACATGGCGAGATGGTGCAAGTCTAGGACGTTCCTTGTCTCAGGCAAGTCCCTAGAACATGGTCACTACTATCACTCCATTCTGTCTAGTCCACAAAAGGCACCGAAACATCTCCTGAACTAAATTACGGTCTTAATTGCCATTTTAACAGGTAGACTAGTTGTCTCTTTTTTTGTAAAAATATTCTCCATTTTGACTTTTGGCTATCAAAAGGAAACAAGAATCCTTAGCCTTTTGTATCAATCAATCCAAACACATTTAAATTTTGAAAGGCCTATGACTTACTATTT
This sequence comes from Mustela nigripes, assembly GCF_022355385.1. Lineage (NCBI taxonomy): Eukaryota > Metazoa > Chordata > Mammalia > Carnivora > Mustelidae > Mustela > Mustela nigripes. The sequence continues at coordinate 55,605,677 of NC_081564.1, read as the reverse complement.
CTACTGTATAGATTTTTCTAAATTAGAAGTCCTATAATTATAATTCTCTAAAACACTAAACCAGAAATAAACACCTACTTAAGCAACATTTGAGAACAAAAGGCCTTACCTAGGCCAGACAGAACATATAACCACCAAAACAAACATCTCCCCAGTGAAAATACAGCATCTGTTTTGACCTTTTCGTTATCAAACTCATCATTAACTTAATTATCTTCCCTGGAACTACTAGCAGCTTGGGGGGAAAAATGAAGATAAAGCATAGTAAGCATAATATGTCATTTTGTCCAAGATGATACTAGTTAAATAAACAACTAACTTCTTAAGGAGTTAGCAGACATGATCTAAATTAATATATCATTAAGTTGAGAAAAGATGCACATGGGGCACCTGGGTCCCAGTTAGTTAAGCATCTACCTTTGGCTCAGGTCATGATCTCAGGTCCTGGGATACAGCCTTGAGTAGAGCGCTCTGCTCAGCGGAGAATCTGTTCTCCTTCTCCCTCTGCTCATACCCCTTCCCCACCTCCGGTGCGGGCACGCACTCTCTCTTTCTCTCTCATTCACTCTCTCAAATAAATAAAATCTTTAAAAAGAAAAGAAAAAATGCATAGACTCCAGTTTGGGCTGGGAAAGACCTATGAGGTTATCCAGTTCACAGATCCCAGCACAGGAGAATGCTAGGAGGGCGGCTATAAAAATGAGAACCCGCCACAGGTCCTTCCAGATGCTGCTTACGCAGGTGTGTTCACTCAGTAACCATGCCTCCAGCTGCTCACCTGTGCCCTGCACACTTTTCTGTCTGTGTGATCTACTTCAAGCAACAAAAGTTTACTAACCCCGGAGAGTTGCTTGTGCTGGACGGCTGGGTACACCGAGGGTGTCTGCATGTCCCACGGTCATACTTCTCCCTCCTGTCCATCGCACAGATGGTCCTGACCCAAGAACTCCCCATCTTGCCAAGGCCAGGCCCAACCTGGGAGAAGTGTTCCCTGTGGTGTGGGCAGCCTTACTCACAGCAGGGCCTGGAGTGACAGTCTGCCCCCTCCCTCACCACCAGCTAATTCACAGCAGGGTTGGTAACTATCTGTTCCTCCACTCAGGTGAACTCTACCAGCCCAGGAATTCTGCCTCAGGGCTCTTACTCATGCTTGTAACATTCACCTGCCCCAGGCCAAAAAGTACCTGGCACACAAAAGTGATTTGGCAAGCTCCCCAGGTTAATGGGATGAGCCCCAGGAGGTGCTGCTTCTATCCACAGCCACACTGCTGGTCCAGGGAGCAGAGCAGCCCCAAGAGGGGGCCTCAAGACACTCAGGCCTGGCTTGAATCTCAGCTCTCGACTCCCAGCAGAGAAACTAGGTTACTTCATTGCTCTAAGCCTCAGTTTCCTCATGTGCAAAATAGGAATCGTAAAAGCATCCCCTTCACAGAGGCATGTGGCATTCAGTGAGACTGTGCGCTCACATCCCTAGCGATGTGACATAGGATGTATACTGATATGGCCGTGATCAAAATTCTTGAGCTCTCTCTCACAGGGGATCATCCGACTTTAAGATTCCCTGTTAGAAACTAACACGCATCTTCAAACATGAATGTATACCTAGGCACATAAATGCCCTGAGTTCCGTTTCACAGAACCCTGGCTAATAGTACCAGCCAATCACTCAGCTCTAGATGTGAAAACAATGCCAAACATCTGAATATACTGTAGGGGTCTTTGAGCAAAAGATGCTGGAGTAAGTCTGGCTGGCTGCCAAGACAAGGAGTCAAGGGGTTCTATGGGATACCTTCTGACTCTGCTTATTCTGCAGAGGACACCTCAGAAAGTTCTGTGAGCCAGTGCAATTTCAGTGCTGTGGCTCCTGGGGGCGGGAGGGGTGGTGGTGCAGAAAGCTGACACTGGAGCATCAGGATTTCCTCCTACCAGACCAGACCAGGGACACTGGATCAAGACTATGGGGCTATTCCAGGGAAACATAAAAATGTACTTCAGCCTCCAGTTTGAAAGGTCAACCTATGTATATAGGGTTTGAAATCCAAGAAAACCACTTCAAGGTCATAGGACCACAATTATGAGCCTTCTGTGGTTTCAACAAAAGATCACTGTAATCAGAGATCATAATGAATGGAATATCGTGATGCCAAAAAAAGCCCTTTGAAAACTTTTAACTCAATCTACTGATTAGATTGAGACCCAAATAATTCACAAAAGTGGTTCTGATAAACTGAATTCACAATACATCATTCTGTCCCTCCATTTCCTAATCCAACCTGCTTTTATGACCAAAGAGACTCCTCCAAACGGTGACGTCCGTTCTGCACCAACATGAAGAGAATGAAATAGAACTGCCCCATTTCTCACCCCTGAAAACAGGTAACTAATTAAGTAGGGAAGTAAAGCACTGAAACACTACTAATAGAGGGAGAAAAAAGGCACTGCCAAAGTTCACCATTTCCACATTCAATCTCCCTCTCTTCCAAGGCAAGTGAACATCATACAGAAATCTAAAGAATTTTGAAAAATCAATTTTGTTCTTTTTGGTATCAAGGGTTATCTCTTCCAAATATTTATCAATGTTGATCTTCAAAGAATAAATCATCTCCAAGCTTTGATATGAACCCTAAGCAAAAAAAAAAAAAAAAAAAAAAAAAAATGTGCTGGGAGGTAATTCTCAAGGTGCAATCTGTTTGAGTAGGAGGAAGGGTTTACTTGGGTAACCAAATGGCTAGCTTTCAATGCCTGGCTCTTTACAACACACACTTTGCAAGAGGCCTGTCCTCCTGCAAAGGGTTAAAAAAGAAGAAGAAGAAAAGAAGAAAAAAGCCTCTATCGGGTGGACTGAGAAGCCATTCTTCCCAGGGGACACTCATTTCGGGCTGCGAGGCTCAGGCTTTGTGCGCGCGCCGCCCCTCCGCGCCCCCGCCCCTCCTCCCACAGCGACTGCTCCTCTAAGGTTCCCAAGGCCACCTGCTTCTCGGGAGAAAAGGGGACTACTCGGAGCGCTATCTCAGTGCGCAGTGGGCGTCCCCGGCGATGCCCCGCGGGGGGAGGAGGAGGAGGAGGTGTCCCCTGGGAAGCGTGCTTTGTCGCGAGGGTCGCGCGGCCGCCCGCAGCAGCCCCAGAGGCCTGAGAGGTTTAGACCTGAGTCCCGGGGGCCCCGGTTCTTTCCGCGCGCAGCTCAGCGTCGGCCCAGGTGGTAGGGCCGACCTCCGGCTTCCAGCTCCACCCCGCCCACCCAGCAGAGCTAACGGCCCCGAGCCCGGGAACCTTCTCCATCCAGCCTCGGGCCGGCGCGGCACCTGCTCGGCCCCGCCCGCTCTGGGCCGGAGCGCGGGGCTGTCCTCCTCTCACGCCCGGGAGATCCCGCGCCAGCCGGCGGATGCCCGGGGCCCCTCTGCCCAACGGGGAGGGGGGAGGTCTGCCTTTGGGCGCCTGTCCCGCGGGGGGGTGGGGACCGCGCCTACCGCAGCCTGCCCGCTGCGCCCCCACCCCCGCGCGCTCCGCAGCAGGGGCTGCGTCCAGA